>NC_086451.1:319465412-319765412 GCF_028390025.1 Pseudophryne corroboree | reverse complement strand
TGAAAAAAACGATACACAGTCACACAGTGACTCAGTCTGTGTGCACTGCTCAGCCCAGTGTGCTGCACATCAATGTATTGTATATAAAGCTTATAATTGTGGGGGAGACTGGGGAGCACTGCAGGTTGTTATAGCAGGAGCCAGGAGTACATGATAAATAATATTATATTAAAATTAAACAGTGCACACTTTTGCTGCAGGAGTGCCACTGCCAGTGTGACTAGTGGTGACCAGTGCCTGACCACCAGTATATTAGTAGTATTGTATACTATCTCTTTATCAACCAGTCTATATTAGCAGCAGACACAGTACAGTGCGGTAGTTCACGGCTGTGGCTACCTCTGTGTCGGCACTCGGCAGGCAGTCCGTCCATCCATAATTGTATTATAATATATACCACCTAACCGTGGTTTTTTTTTCATTCTTTATACCGTCGTCATACTAGTTGTTACGAGTATACTACTATCTCTTTATCAACCAGTGTACAGTGCGGTAGTTCACGGCTGTGGCTACCTCTGTGTCGGCACTCGGCAGGCAGTCCGTCCAACCATAATTGTATTATATACCACCTAACCGTGGTTTTTTTTTCATTCTTTATACCGTCGTCATACTAGTTGTTACGAGTATACTACTATCTCTTTATCAACCAGTGTACAGTGCGGTAGTTCACGGCTGTGGCTACCTCTGTGTCGGCACTCGGCAGGCAGTCCGTCCATCCATAATTGTATTATAATATATACCACCTAACCGTGGTTTTTTTTTCATTCTTTATACCGTCGTCATACTAGTTGTTACGAGTATACTACTATCTCTTTATCAACCAGTGTACAGTGCGGTAGTTCACGGCTGTGGCTACCTCTGTGTCGGCACTCGGCAGGCAGTCCGTCCAACCATAATTGTATTATAATATATACCACCTAACCGTGTTTTTTTTTTCATTCTTTATACCGTCGTCATACTAGTTGTTACGAGTATACTACTATCTCTTTATCAACCAGTGTACAGTGCGGTAGTTCACGGCTGTGGCTACCTCTGTGTCGGCACTCGGCAGGCAGTCCGTCCAACCATAATTGTATTATATACCACCTAACCGTGGTTTTTTTTTCATTCTTTATACCGTCGTCATACTAGTTGTTACGAGTATACTACTATCTCTTTATCAACCAGTGTACAGTGCGGTAGTTCACGGCTGTGGCTACCTCTGTGTCGGCACTCGGCAGGCAGTCCGTCCAACCATAATTGTATTATATACCACCTAACCGTGGTTTTTTTTTCATTCTTTATACCGTCGTCATACTAGTTGTTACGAGTATACTACTATCTCTTTATCAACCAGTGTACAGTGCGGTAGTTCACGGCTGTGGCTACCTCTGTGTCGGCACTCGGCAGGCAGTCCGTCCATCCATAATTGTATTATATACCACCTAACCGTGGTTTTTTTATACCACCTAACCGTGGCAGTCCGTCCATAATTGTATACTAGTATCCAATCCATCCATCTCCATTGTTTACCTGAGGTGCCTTTTAGTTCTGCCTATAAAATATGGAGAACAAAAAAGTTGAGGTTCCAAAATTAGGGAAAGATCAAGATCCACTTCCACCTCGTGCTGAAGCTGCTGCCACTAGTCATGGCCGAGACGATGAAATGCCAGCAACGTCGTCTGCCAAGGCCGATGCCCAATGTCATAGTACAGAGCATGTCAAATCCAAAACACCAAATATCAGAAAAAAAAGGACTCCAAAACCTAAAATAAAATTGTCGGAGGAGAAGCGTAAACTTGCCAATATGCCATTTACCACACGGAGTGGCAAGGAACGGCTGAGGCCCTGGCCTATGTTCATGGCTAGTGGTTCAGCTTCACATGAGGATGGAAGCACTCAGCCTCTCGCTAGAAAACTGAAAAGACTCAAGCTGGCAAAAGCACCGCAAAGAACTGTGCGTTCTTTGAAATCCCAAATCCACAAGGAGAGTCCAATTGTGTCGGTTGCGATGCCTGACCTTCCCAACACTGGACGTGAAGAGCATGCGCCTTCCACCATTTGCACGCCCCCTGCAAGTGCTGGAAGGAGCACCCGCAGTCCAGTTCCTGATAGTCAGATTGAAGATGTCAGTGTTGAAGTACACCAGGATGAGGAGGATATGGGTGTTGCTGGCGCTGGGGAGGAAATTGACCAGGAGGATTCTGATGGTGAGGTGGTTTGTTTAAGTCAGGCACCCGGGGAGACAACTGTTGTCCGTGGGAGGAATATGGCCGTTGACATGCCAGGTGAAAATACCAAAAAAATCAGCTCTTCGTGTGGAGGTATTTCACCAGAAATGCGGACAACAGGTGTCAAGCCGTGTGTTCCCTTTGTCAAGCTGTAATAAGTAGGGGTAAGGACGTTAACCACCTCGGAACATCCTCCCTTATACGTCACCTGCAGCGCATTCATAATAAGTCAGTGACAAGTTCAAAAACTTTGGGTGACAGCGGAAGCAGTCCACTGACCAGTAAATCCCTTCCTCTTGTAACCAAGCTCACGCAAACCACCAACTCCCTCAGTGTCAATTTCCTCCTTCCCCAGGAATGCCAATAGTCCTGCAGGCCATGTCACTGGCAAGTCTGACGAGTCCTCTCCTGCCTGGGATTCCTCCGATGCATCCTTGCGTGTAACGCCTACTGCTGCTGGCGCTGCTGTTGTTGCCGCTGGGAGTCGATGGTCATCCCAGAGGGGAAGTCGTAAGCCCACTTGTACTACTTCCAGTAAGCAATTGACTGTTCAACAGTCCTTTGCGAGGAAGATGAAATATCATCCTACTGCAAAGCGGATAACTGAGTCCTTGACAACTATGTTGGTGTTAGACGTGCGTCCGGTATCCGCCGTTAGTTCACAGGGAACTAGACAATTTATTGAGGCAGTGTGCCCCCGTTACCAAATACCATCTAGGTTCCACTTCTCTAGGCAGGCGATACCGAGAATGTACACGGACGTCAGAAAAAGACTCACCAGTCTCCTAAAAAATGCAGTTGTACCCAATGTCCACTTAACCACGGACATGTGGACAAGTGGAGCAGGGCAGGGTCAGGACTATATGACTGTGACAGCCCACTGGGTAGATGTATGGACTCCCGCCGCAAGAACAGCAGCGGCGGCACCAGTAGCAGCATCTCGCAAACGCCAACTCTTTCCTAGGCAGGCTACGCTTTGTATCACCGCTTTCCAGAATACGCACACAGCTGAAAACCTCTTACGGCAACTGAGGAAGATCATCGCGGAATGGCTTACCCCAATTGGACTCTCCTGTGGATTTGTGGCATCGGACAACGCCAGCAATATTGTGTGTGCATTAAATATGGGCAAATTCCAGCACGTCCCATGTTTTGCACATACCTTGAATTTGGTGGTGCAGAATTTTTTTAAAAACGACAGGGGCGTGCAAGAGATGCTGTCGGTGGCCAGAAAAATTGCGGGACACTTTCGGCGTACAGGCACCACGTACAGAAGACTGGAGCACCACCAAAAACTACTGAACCTGCCCTGCCATCATCTGAAGCAAGAAGTGGTAACGAGGTGGAATTCAACCCTCTATATGCTTCAGAGGTTGGAGGAGCAGCAAAAGGCCATTCAAGCCTATACAATTGAGCACGATATAGGAGATGGAATGCACCTGTCTCAAGTGCAGTGGAGAATGATTTCAACGTTGTGCAAGGTTCGGATGCCCTTTGAACTTGCCACACGTGAAGTCAGTTCAGACACTGCCAGCCTGAGTCAGGTCATTCCCCTCATCAGGCTTTTGCAGAAGAAGCTGGAGGCATTGAAGAAGGAGCTAAAAGGGAGCGATTCCGCTAGGCATGTGGGACTTGTGGATGCAGCCCTTAATTCGCTTAACAAGGATTCACGGGTGGTCAATCTGTTGAAATCAGAGCACTACATTTTGGCCACCGTGCTCGATCCTAGATTTAAAGCCTACCTTGGATCTCTCTTTCCGGCAGACACAGGTACGAGGTTACATCCAGAAAATGTGGAGAAGATGATGTTCATTAAAATGAATTATAGTCAATTCCTCCGCGGAGACATTGACCAGCAGCAATTGCCTCCACAAAGTACACAGGGAGCTGAGATGGTGGATTCCAGTGGGGACGAATTGATAATCTGTGAGGAGGGGGATGTACACGGTGATATATCGGAGGGTGAAGATGAGGTGGACATCTTGCCTCTGTAGAGCCAGTTTGTGCAAGGAGAGATTAATTGCTTCTTTTTTGGGGGGGTCCAAACCAACCCGTCATATCAGTCACAGTCGTGTGGCAGACCCTGTCACTGAAATGATGGGTTGGTTAAAGTGTGCATGTCCTGTTTTGTTTATACAACATAAGGGTGGGTGGGAGGGCCCAAGGATAATTCCATCTTGCACCTCTTTTTTCTTTTCTTTTTCTTTGCATCATGTGCTGATTGGGGAGGGTTTTTTGGAAGGGACATCCTGCGTGACACTGCAGTGCCACTCCTAGATGGGCCCGGTGTTTGTGTCGGCCACTAGGGTCGCTAATCTTACTCACACAGCTACCTCATTGCGCCTCTTTTTTTCTTTGCGTCATGTGCTGTTTGGGGAGGGTTTTTTGGAAGGGACATCCTGCGTGACACTGCAGTGCCACTCCTAGATGGGCCCGGTGTTTGTGTCGGCCACTAGGGTCGCTAATCTTACTCACACAGTCAGCTACCTCATTGCGCCTCTTTTTTTCTTTGCGTCATGTGCTGTTTGGGGAGGATTTTTTGGAAGGGCCATCCTGCGTGACACTGCAGTGCCACTCCTAGATGGGCCCGGTGTTTGTGTCGGCCACTAGGGTCGCTAATCTTACTCACACAGCTACCTCATTGCGCCTCTTTTTTTCTTTGCGTCATGTGCTGTTTGGGGAGGGTTTTTTGGAAGGGCCATCCTGCGTGACACTGCAGTGCCACTCCTAGATGGGCCCGGTGTTTGTGTCGGCCACTAGGGTCGCTAATCTTACTCACACAGCTACCTCATTGCGCCTCTTTTTTTCTTTGCGTCATGTGCTGTTTGGGGAGGGTTTTCTGGAAGGGACATCCTGCGTGACACTGCAGTGCCACTCCTAGATGGGCCCGGTGTTTGTGTCGGCCACTAGGGTCGCTTATCTTACTCACACAGCGACCTCGGTGCAAATTTTAGGACTAAAAATAATATTGTGAGGTGTGAGGTATTCAGAATAGACTGAAAATGAGTGTAAATTATGGTTTTTGAGGTTAATAATACTTTGGGATCAAAATGACCCCCAAATTCTATGATTTAAGCTGTTTTTTAGTGTTTTTGGAAAAAAACACCCGAATCCAAAACACACCCGAATCCGACAAAAATAATTCGGTGAGGTTTTGCCAAAACGCGTTCGAACCCAAAACACGGCCGCGGAACCAAACCCAAAACCAAAACACAAAACCCGAAAAATTTCAGGCGCTCATCTCTAACGTTTACATGACAATATATTATTAATAATAATAATAATAATAATAATTCAGAAATATGTAGATTCTCCTTGTAGAGATGTCTCTGCACAATATGATGGAATCTCTATTATCTAGTAGAGTTTAATTGATTTTCAGTGCTAATAGCATTGAAACATTGTAAAGAAACAAAAGAAAGAAAACTACTCTCTTACTAGGGGAAGAAACCTACTAATTAGTATAAAACTTAACTTTTAATAATCATATAAGTAAAATGAATGGATAATTTCCCTCCAGAGTATACAAATACAAAAAAAAACCCAACCAGACAGTATAACACATATACTGGATAAAGTGGAGTTGCACACAGATATTCAGCCAAAATTATCCAGCAGGTTGACAGTATACCCCTGGTCTGCAGTGCACACACCAAGTTAAAAATAGAAGGCATCTGGCCACAGCGATATAAGTACCAACTAAGGGGGTAATTCAGACTTGATCGCTGAGCAGCGATTTTTGTAGCCCTGCGATCAGATAGTCACCACCTACAGGGGGACGGTATTTTTTCTGGGCCAATGTGCGATCGCATGTGTAGCAGAGCTGCACAAACTGATTTTGTGCAGTCTCTGTGCAGCCCAGGACTTACTCAGCTGCTGTGATCATAGCAGGCTGATCGGGACCAGATTTGATGTCAGACACCCTCCCTTCCAACGCTTGGATACACCTGCATTTTTCCTGACACTCCCTGAAAACGCTCAGTTGCCACCCACAAATGCCCTCTTCCTGTCAATCTCGAATGGATCCTTTGCACAAACCCATCGTTTACCGGCGATCCCCGTTGCTACGGTCCATCGCGCCTATGCATTGCGGTGCAAACGCATGTGCAGTACAGACCTGATCGCCCACTGTGCAAAAACGCACAGCAGCAATCAGTTATGATTTACCCCCTAAGTGTATCGTTTAATGGCTCCAATAGAATATGACCAAATAACTCATATCCCTATTGTATTGCAGCTGAGAACAATAGATGAAAGGCTTATGCTAATAAAGCATGGTGCACCTAGGCACAGCAGAGAAGCCAAGATGAGCATGGCTCCATCTGTAGATATAGAGATCAGAGTTTTATGCTTAATAGTAGGTTTTGTGCCCCTGGTAAGAGAGTACTATTCTTTCTTTTGTTACAGCACTTCTCTTATTCAATATTTCTCTCAGGGTAGTACCTCCCTGTCACAAATCTTACATTCTTTGTTAAGGACTCTGTATATATATTCTTATAGTCACACAACAAGCTAACTGTATAATGCCCTATAGTGTCAGACCTTCCAGTTTGTTTGTGTTGATAGGTTTGTTTCTTTCATAGGTATAAAGCATCAAACTACTTCATGCTTTATATTTTTTGCTCATCACTAGATGATTCTTGGATTATCTGTGATCAACAGTTGTAATGTTTTGTCTAGTTTGAGAATATGCCAATGTTTTTCTCTGTATTGATATTAAAATTGTGTGATGAATTATAGATTTGCTGGTTCTTCCTTCTTTTCTTTGTATTTGATAAATTCCTTTCTATCCAGGTTTTTGGTTTCTTCAATTTGCTGTAGTAAACTCTTTTTTGAGTATCCTTTCTCAATGAAGTTCTCCACCATTTCTGTACTCTGCATTAGGAAGGTTTCATCATATGTGCAGTTCCATGTCAGTCTTCAAAATTGTCTCGTGGGAATGTTAGCTATCCATTTTCTATGATGGTTGCTGGATGTTGGAAGCTTAGTATTTCTGTTCATTCCTTTAATGTGTACTCTAGTTTGTACTTGATTATTCCTAATGAAAATTTCCAAATCAAGGAAAATCAATTGTTCGTTACTGATGGAAGTTGTAAATTCGAGGTTGATATGGTTGTGGTTGATGCATTTGATAAATTATACTAATTTCTCATCAGATCCGCAACATATGAAGAAAACAAACCTATCAACACAAACAAAAGGATATCATGATTAAATTGTAAAGCATATAAGAACAATGGAACTTCAAAAACAACCAAATCATCCAAATCAAACTTAATAGACAAGCTATACACCATCAAGGACCATCTAACCTGTGACATGGAGGGAGTAATTTATCTATTAGAACTTCCATGGGGAGTGCAATAAATTGGATCATCTATAAATTAGATTTGCAGAACATACAACTTCAAGAAAGGGTTAACTATAGTTTGTCAAACCATTTTTTAGAAGTACACAATAAAAATCCATGGCAAGGAAGCAACATTATAAGGAAACTAAATAAAAATTAAACATGTTGGATTTTTGAACTCAGGACCCTAAAACCCATAGGTTTAAATATAGATATTGAGATGAACTTTATTTTATAAAATCAAATACAAATGTAATATTATGACACTACACATAGTATTAAGTGGCACCTTTTAACAACTGTAATAATTTTAGAACAAATTACACTCTTTTAGAAAAAAAAATATTATTGTACTATTAAGTATATATACATGTGGTTCCCACAATTTTTAACCATTTCCATCCATAAGTTCTGGTCTTTACAATAAAGTTTGTACTATAAATAAAAAAACCTCTTCAACCAAAGCACTATCCTTGATAAAGTGTGCCTTGTCACATGAAAAACATTGGAGATAGCCTAGATATATCCCCACAAACTTCCAGACACTCGGCATGCAGCCACCCTGTTTGCTCATCACCCACCCGGTGACATCATACATCAGTGCCACTACTGGACGCAGCGGCAACAGAACTACAACCAAAGACTGCCTGGAGCAAGGCTGAGGAATCCTGCTGAAAACCCCAGGTACTGTCATATAGGGATCATACAGGTTAGAGATTCCAACTTTTTCTGTTTGTCAAAAAGAAAAAGCTACCTGCAGTTTTTAATGGATGGATGGCTTCTGCCAGAAGAGACAGAATATTGAAGCTGACCTTGTAACATTAACTTAAGCCTTTCTGAGTTGTGATTATTGCAAGTTGACTTCCTTTTTGTATAATAGATTCTCTTTAAACATTTTTCTCTTGTTGCTCCTTACTGTACCGCTGGATTATAGCCTAAAGTATTTCAATAGCAATAGGCTGATTGCTTTATTTCTTGGTGCTGTTTTGAACATTCAAATAATATCCTGTACTCTGGAGAACCATTTTCAGAGCCCATAATACACAAGAGAGAAATGCACAAACATTATATTAAGTAATTATTTATGGATAAGTATTGGATATAATAAATATTGTATAAGTCATGCTCAGCAATGGAGTAAGCTATTCCCCACTAAGTGTGCTACACTCCTATGGGAAACGTTTCTTTGTTAAGCGTCATGCACAGTGTTAGACAGAATCTTTATTTTACTGTATGTATCATAAACTCTGTAGATTTTCATAAAACTTTATCATTCCTTAAACTTCCAAATACACTGGTGCAAAAAATTATGTCTCATTACCTTTGAAGCCAAAGTACTGTAAGATGTCTTCAAATGAAGCTAATGAAGCTGTAGATAAAGTATGTCTTACCTTTATATTATTATATTTGAAATTCATCAACATACTGTACAGTACAGTATACCAAAAATATTTTAGAAATCCAAGATATTTAAAAATGTTATATGTCAGCAATATTCTTTTGTTAAAATTATTTTTAAGAAATATTAAGAAAACCACAGCCAATATAGTTAAATGCGAAGGAAACTCCTTGAACGTAATTGGTTAAATAGAAAGTGTACTCGCAGATGGATGTTTCTATATATTGCAAACCAAAACTTTTTCAGTGGTGGAATATTTGTATCTTACATCACTACAGCAATAACACAGCCACAACACATGTTTTGGTGCAAAGGATTTTTGAGCTGATTTTATGCATATTTGGTGTGCTGATTACAAATATAACATACATCAGCTCTAATTTTTGAAATATAAACATCGTCTGATTTGTGTTACCCTATTTCATATTAGGCCTATCATTCACATAATAAAACACAAATTGTTTTGGTGCCGAGGATTTTTGAGCTGATTTTATGTAAATTTGGTGAGCTGATTTAAAATATAACATTAATTTAGAGATGTGCGGCAGACACTTTTCGAGTTTTGTGTTTTGATTTTGGATCTGGATCCCCGCTTATGTTTTGGATCTGGAATGGTTTTGCCAAAACCACCCTTTCGGGTTTTGGTTTTGGATCTGGATGATTTAAAAAAAAAAAAAAACCCATAGAAACAGCTAAAATCACAGAATTTGGGGATAATTTTGATCCTATGGTATTATTAACTTCAATAGCATTCATTTCCACTCATTTCCAGTCTATCCTGAACACCTCACACTATTGTTTTTTGGCCAAAATGTAGCACCGAGGTCACTGGATGACTAAGTTAAGTGAACAAGTGGATGGGACAAACACCTGACCCATCTAGGAGTGGCACTGCAGTGGCAGACAGGATAGCAGTTTAAAAAAAAATAGGCCCCAAAGAGCACATACTGCAAAGAAAAAAAAGAGGTGCTCCCACCCACCCTTATGTTGTTTAAAGAGGACGTGCAGTTTAATAAACCCATCATTTTAGCGACAGTTGGTTCCCTGGAAAAAGCTCACCAAGTTCTCCGAATCATAGCTAGCTACAAACATACCAACTCCTTCTTTGATGACTTTTCACATTAAGAGAAGAGGCAAGAGGAGGAGGACAGTGTCAAGAAGGTGATTAAAAATGAGAGAGGCATACGCAATCAGGAACAACACACAGGCTTTCACCTCCACTCCTATATTGGTGTGGAACAGAAAGGACTTCAACCAAGCAAATATATAATTATTAATTACCACATTACTGGACAAACTGAAAAACTAGGGGCCAAAGCCTCCAAATTTGTACCCCCGTCTCCATGTTCAGGGATTAAGATAATCTCGCTTTTAATTCTAGGAAGCAAATAAACTGGTGTATACCACTGGATCAAGATTTTGGATATTTTCCCCTCCACGGAGTCTGGAGACTTATTTTGTGAAAATCTCATGGGTTTCTTTTTTCCATTTTTTTATTGCATTTCTATTTACATATTTTGTGGCAGATGCCTTATTTTTGTTTTTCACAGCTACCAGTTACACGCATGTGAGCATACCTGTGAGTCTTGTTTATTTTATTCATATTTTATTTTTTAAATAAAGCAGCCCCTTAGTTGTTTTAGCAGCCCCTACTGAGCACCCACAGCAGCCATGGGTTGGGCAAGTTGAGTTTAGGTGGGTTCTGTAAAGTACTAAGCATACCTGTGCAATTAATTTTTTGTTATTGAGCCCTTGCCCTAATGGAGCTTACCACTCTACAGTCCAAACTCATTTCATACTATAAGTAGGACTGTGGGAGGAATCAATGCTAACCTCTGTGCCCACAACATGTCCCAGCCTGGCAAGCCAGACATCTTCCTGGTCATCATTAGACTCCATACTGGGCCTTATTCAGTAACTGTTTGTGCCTCACAGGAGCAACTGGCCCATGTAGTGCTGCAGTGCACTGGAAAGCTGATGCAATGCAAGATCACTGAAAATGTGTTCTTCTAACACTGTGAGGTCTTGCAATAAGCCTACACAGCCCTAAGGAATGAAACCTGTACAACAAATGCGCATCTTCTAAATAAATAATCCCAAAATGTGGAACATAAATAATAAATCAAAATTAAGGTTCACTAATAGAAGCCATTCATTTGAGTGAGTACCTAACATGAAATAATTGAGAAAAACCTCTCTCTAATGCTCCGGTAGAAAATCTAACTTTTTCCTTTCCGGCAGTTGCGCTGGATTATGATTCAGTCTCTTCTGAGTCACACTGACTTTGGCCACAAATGTGGTCTCTCCCCACTTTATTTAAAAACACTTTGTCAAAATAGCAATTTCCATTTCCACCTTTGTGGCTATGTTTTACAAATCTGTGATGTTGAAGCTTGTCTCATATCTGCTCTAGGCTTTCATTTAAACCTAGCATCAAGTACAGCAGCACCCCTGGAATCATACAGCAGCACCTCTGGATTTTTACTGCATAGGCAGCACCCCTTGAGAATTACACTGCACAGCAGACAGGCAACAGCACCCCTGGACTTAAACTACAGTGTGGCAGCACCCCTTGACTGATAGTGTAGAGGGAAAGCACCCCATATATGGTAGCACTCCTGGAATGATGTGGCAAAAAAAAGATGTGCAAGATGGAATTGCTCTTGGGCCCTCCCAACCACCATTACATTGTATAAACAGGACATGCACACTTTAACAAACCAATCATTTCAGCAACAGGGTCTGCCACACAACTGTGGTTGAAATTATTGGTTTGTTTGGACCCCCACCAAAAAAAAGCAATTAATCTCTCCTTGCACAAACTGGCTCTACAGAGGCAAGATATTGCCCTCATCCTCAGATTCCCCCTTCAGTGTTTACATCCTCATCCTGACAGAGAAATATTATTCAAACAAATCCACATCATTTAGGTGTCAGTGGACTGCTTACGCTCTAACCCAAAGTTTCTGAACTTGACAATGACATGATGAATGCGCTGCAGGTGACATATAAGGGAGGATGTTCCTAGGCGGTTAATGTCCTTACCCCTACTTAGTATGGATTGACAAAGGCAATAGATGGCTTGACACCTGTTGTCCGGAATTGTGGAGAAATAATTCAACACCAAAGAGGTGGATTTTTTGGTATTTTGCCCATGACAATGGGCTTTTTCATCCCATGGCCAACAACTGTCTCTACTGGTGCCTTATTCAAACAAACCACATCATCAGAATCCTTATTGTCAACTTCCTCTGCAGCGCCAGCTACACCCATGTCCTCCTCATTCTGGTGTACTTCTACAGTGACAGCCTCAATCTTAATATCAGCAACTGGACTGGCAGTGCCCCACCCAGCACTTGCAAAAGGCATGCAAATGGTGGTAGGAACCTCCTCTTTCCATACAGTGTGTGAAGGTTAGGCCTAGACATCGCAACCGCGAACAATGCCAGCATCCCTGTATTTTCACAACACTCCTGTAATTTTACAGCATACAAGACAAGGCCAGTGTACATTTATTTTCTCTGCACCCCTCTATTTTATAGCATAAAGGGCCAGGGTACTTTTATTTTAACAGCAGCACCCCTGTATTTTTACAGCATACAGGACCAGTGTATATTGATTTTCACTTCAACCCAGAATATTTACAGCATACAAGACAGGGCCAGTGTACATTGATTTTCACTGCATCCAAGAATTTTTACAGCATACAAGACAGGGCTTGTGTACATTTATTTTACTGCACCTCAGAATTTCTACAGGATAGAAGACAGGGCCAGTGTACCTTTATTTTAACAACAGCGCCCCTGAATTTTTACAGCATACAAGGCCAGTGTAATATTATTTTATCAGAAGCACCCCTGTATTTTTACAGCATACATGACCAGTGTGCTTTTATGTTAACAACAGCAGCACCCCTGAATACAAGTCTGGGCCAGCACATCATAGAAGACTGGGCCAGCACCCCTGTATTTTCACAGCATACAGGACCAGTGTACTTTTATTTTAACAACTGCACCCCTGAATATTTACAGCATACCAGATCAGTGTGCTTTTATTTTAACAGAAGCACCCCTGAATGTTTACAGTATATAAGACTGAGGCAGCACCCCTTGATTTTCAGAGCATAGAGGACCAGTGTGCTTTTATTTTAACAACTGCACCCCTGAATTTTTACAGCATACAGGGCCAGTGTGATTTTATTTTAACAGCAGCACCCCTGTATATTTATAGCATACATGACAAGTGTGCTTAAATTTTAACAACAGTAGCACCTCTGAATTATTACAGCATTCAAGACTGGGCAAGATCCCCTGTATTTTCACAGCATACATGACCAGTGTGCTTTTATTTTAACAACTGCACCCATGAATTTTTACAACATACAGGGCCAGTGCGCTTTTATTTTAACAACAGCATACCTAAATGTTTACAGAATACAGTCCTAGTTACCCTATTTCCTATTAGGCCAAAGATTCACACAACTGTACCCCTGAATTTTTATAGCATACAAGACTGGGCCAGCATCCCTGTATTTTCACAGCATACAGGACCAGTGAGCTTTTATTTTAGCAACTGCACCCCTGAATTTTTACAGTGTACAGGACCAGTGTGCTTTTATTTTAACAACAGAAGCACCCCTGAATTTTTACAGCATACAAGATTGGGCCAGCACCTCTTTATTTTCACAGCATACAGGACTAGTGTGCTTTTATTTTAACAGCACTCCTGAATTTTGACATCATACAGTTGGACAGTGCCCCTGCCCCCTGTACAACACAGTGACAGTCAGGACAGCAACAACACCCATGTACAGCTTCAGCACCCCTAACAGCACATGAAACGGGTGTGGTTCATCAAATCGACAATGTTTAGGTTGACCACTATAGGTCGACAGTCACTAGGTCGACATGGATGGAAGGTCAACAGGGTTTCTAGGTCGACATGTGCTAGGTCGACAGGTCTAAAGGTCGACATGAGGATTTTTTTTGTATTGTTTTCTTCGTAGAGTGACCGGGATCCCAAATTAGTGCACCGCGTCCCCTCGCATGGCTCGCTTCGCTCGCCATGCTTCGGGCATGGTGCCTTTGCTCCGCTACCGCTTTGCTCGGCACACTTTACCATTCCAATCGTAGTCCACGTGGATCGTTAAGTATGAAAAAATTCAAAAAAAGAAAAAAATGTGAAAAACTCATGTCGACCTTTAGACCTGTCGACCTAGCACATGTCGACCTAGAAACCCTGTCGACCTTCCATCCATGTCGACCTAGTGACTGTCAACCTATAGTGGTCGACCTAAACATTGTCGACCTAGACACTGTCGATCTTCAGACCGGATCCCCATGAAACACCAGTGACAGCCAGGTCCGCACCCCTAACAGCACAGGTACACCACAGTGACAGGAGCAGCACCCCTACAGAGCACACACTGACCCCACCCGACGCCACCACCCACAGAGAGACAGTGGTCTATCTCCCTTACTCTCTAAGTCCGAAGTGAAAATGGTAGCGATGTGTGGCTGTTTATATGGAATCCAAAACCTGCAGGAATCCGACAGCGGGATGATGAAGTTTTGCCTCATTCTGGTTTCCGAGTTTTGTGGGAAGTCCCGAGCCGGACTCGGATCCGGGCTCAGAGCATGAAGTTCATGGGGTTTGGTTCTCTGGGAACCAAACCCGGTCATCTCTACATTAATTTTCACCTATCAGCTCTAATTTTTTAGATATAAACATTGTCTGATTTGTGTTACCCTATTTCCTATTAGGCCAAAGATTCACATAATAAGACAAAAAGTTAAAAAAACATAACTAAAAATATTTTCTAGAATATTTCATTGACATCAATAAAACATACTAACATTACAGTAACACTATAGTAACTCAAATAACACTTTTTCTTCAAAATAATAAAATGAAACCATAAATGAAATGAAAATTATTTTAGGAAGCTTCTTTTGTGGGTCATTCTTGAATGGGCTTTGTTTGGACAGTCTCTTTGTATATTTCAGCTGTAATCTGCCATCATATGTATAGCCCATCTTCCCTGGTAGCGATATTCCATTGTTTTAATGTCCTGGTGAAATCTTTCATCTTGCTCTTCGCTCATATCACCCAAACTTTCTGGGAAACAGTCCAAGTTGCTGTGTAAGTAATGATATTTTATGCTCATATTACATCCAAGGTCTCTGAAATTAATAACCATGTTGTTTACTAGCTCAGCATAGTTTTGAGCTTTGTGGTTTCCCAGAAAGTTTCTGACAACCAGGATGGCAGTCTGCCGCAGCCTGGGCATGTGCAAAAAGTATAGCTGATAGAGAAAAACTGTTTTCGTTTTTGGAATTAGCACACCCAATATAACCAAAATCATTACTAACATTCCAGGCACCAAACCAAAAAAAAATTGTTGGGCAGTGTAATGCATTGCAAAACCCTACATTTCACTGAAAGGATTACTGTACCTTTCTGGACTTTTCTAGGTGCATTTGTGACTCTTCCATAATGTCTGGGAGACTCCCACATTTTGGGAATAGAAGACACCTCTGTAGTAAAGTTTGTGGGGCAAGGCTGTGTTATATTTATTATGAATTGCAAAATAATGAATCCAAATCCTGCTAGAAAATGTTACACATCTCAGTGGAGGTATGGACATGATGAAGCCATTCCCAACACCATCACGTAACACTGGGACCAACCCTTCCAGGATCTCTCTTAAGAGAATACTTCAAAGTTGGCAGTTTTGGCCAGTGGCTTAATGAGGCCACATCTTGCAGTGAGAGGCTGTTTGCACAGAATGATTGTAAGCAGGTCATGCAATTAGTTAGAGAGCCTGGGGCCTTAAGTTATTGCTCATACATCTGGGGAAGACTGGCTGGTTGATTCATTGCTCTAGTTATGGCTTTATCTGAGGAAAAAACAGCTGTGAGGGACACATACTGAGAGCTGACAGAGATGTAGCTTTCAGAAACACAGACTGTGAGGTAAGAGAGAAAAGAGAGATAGCTGTGATAGATATACAAGTATTGTGAGATATATATACTGTGAGAAAGAAACAGAATTATAGCTGAGAGATAGCTGTGTGAGACAGATTGTGCTCTGTAAGAAATGAGTTTAGAGCTGGGAATGGATGAGAGAGATAACTGTAAGAAGGAATCTGAGAGAGGGAGACCCATAAGAGAGAAGCGGGCTTAGACATTTAAACAAATTAAGAGAGAGATGAGCTTAGAACTGATATAGAGGGAGAAAGAGAGATGATAGCTGAAAGAAAGATCCCTGCTTGGCACTACTGAAAATCTCCAGCAAAGGAAGATGCAGAAACATCTCTATAGCCTCCTTCTCCAGTACCCACAATCCGTATTCAATGACAGTGTCTTACCTCCGATACCACCCAAGTATCTCCTCCCATCAGTTTCTCCTCTTTATTCTCCTATCTAGCAACATGTAATGTTTAATCCTGCAGTGGGGAGATAGCTTTCTCCTACAGTATAAGTGTCTTCTTTAAAGAAATAGCACACAGAAATAACAGGCATCAACCATAACTCTTGTGTAAAAGGGCCCCAAGGATGGGTTACACATGCTAAAAATAATGTCAACATCTCTACAGCACAGGCCTCAAATGAGTGTTTCAGAGGAGGGTGACAGCTTCTTGAGACACTCTGATCAGTATGTTTACTGTGATCTGAGTCATAGGCACTTATTGACATCCCATTGATTAAGATGTTGTGCAATCTATACACAAGCATACTGACACCTTAGTCATTGACCTTTTACCTAGTGTATACAGTTTGTATGTAAAGTGCAACGTAAAGAGTCACCAGGATGCTATCTGTATCATATATTGCTCACTGGGCTGCTCTCTGTATTCCATGGCTATCACTAGGATGCTCTCCTTATTGTATAGCCCTTGCAGGAACACTCTCTACTTTATATGGTGGTCACTGGGATATTTGTGTTTTATATTGGTCACCAGAATGCTACTGATAATGTGAAACAGTCACTAGGATTCTCTGTATATTGTATATCCGTCTTTATGATGCTTTCTGTTTTGTATATCAATCACTTGGATGTTATCTTTATTGAATATTTTTTACTGGGATGCTCTATTGTCAATATTAAAATGTTCCTTGTATTGTAAGTTGGCCACTTAGATGCTCTTTATATTATAATGCAGTCACCAGGATGCTCTCTTATTGCATGATAATTACCAGGATGCCGGTGATGCTCAATGTATTGTATGGTAGTCACTAGGATGTTTTCTGTATTGTATGGTGTTCATAAGAATGCTCTCTGTATTTTATGACAGTCAGCAGGATATTCTCTGTATTGTTTGGTGGTCACTAGGATTATCCCTATATTGTAGGATTTTTTTTGTATAGCATGGGGTACTGTAACTAGGTGCAATCTGTATAGTATATGAGATCATAAGAATGCTCTCCATATTGTAGGAGAGTCAATAGGTAAAATTCTGTGTGAAATTATGATAACCAAGTTGCTCTCTGTATTGTGTAGTGGTCACCAGGATGGTCTTTATATTGTATGACAGTTACTAGAATTCTCTCTGTATTGTAAGACAATCAGTATACAACACTGTTTTTATTGTATATTTGTTTCTAGGATGCTGAATGTATTGAGTAGGTCCCTAAAATGCCTACTGTTATTGTAACTCCTACAGTACTATTGCTTGTTGCATTGGACTACTCTACCAATGATATGTATAGGGAAAACAATGTATTGACCATGCCAATAGTTGATTTAGTCTGCCTACATGGGACCACTTTAAGATAATTTTTAGGGGCCTTTATAAATTCCCAATCTGCCCTTGCAGAAAATATACTCTGAATAAATTGGTGGATTTTAGTTAGTTGTCAGGAACTGTCTCATTTGCTAAGACAAATCACAAGAAGTGACGTCGCAAAAGCAAGAAATTAGTCCCTTGATTACATTTTTGTCCTTTCCAGCAACAATGGAGTTAACTCTAATTGACTCTGGACCCACGTACAGAACTTTGCAGTTGTAACTCTCTTTAAATTACAAGCTCTGGACTCTACAAGGGGTGGATCATCAATTGTTATTTTCCAGCTGAGGACTAAGTATCTCTGGATTCCTAGCTGGATCTCTCCATGCTGAATTGTGTTGTTTTGTCTCCTTGTCTCAGGGACTAGTACATTGGCTCTAGGTTCCTGCTCTGCCTTTTGAACTTCAGTCCCAGCAGACCTGCATCAGAATTCCTACACTAGACATTCTGAAAACATGCACTAGTGTCCCCTACACTGAACATTCTGAAAACCTTAACCAGTGTTTCTACACTGTATATCTTGCCTCATAACTCACTGCTCCTAAACATTTCTGAAATTTGTCAGTTCCTATGTTAAGTATTAATCTGCTTCTTTCCCCCATACTCTGTATCACTGATAAATGAACCTGTTTTACTTGTCAAGCAAGTATCCTCCATGTTTGACAGTTGCATTTCCAAAATGCAACCATGACATTAGCAGTGTCACCAGGGCATTCCTTGAATTTAATTATACTGAGTGCATAAGTGCATCTACTCACCTGGAAACAATTTTTTGTTGTTTTTTGGTAAGGGATATGTTTGCCTGTCATGCTTCAAAGAGAACCAATTCACTTTTATCCAAAACTCAAAACCTTGATAAACTTATATTGATTACAATGTACTGTATGGAATGGGGAAAAGGTAGGGTCTTGTTGTCTCATAACTTTGTAATTCTGTTTTATGAAATAGTAATTATTATCAGTGGAGGCAAAAAAAAAAAAAACATTTCAGTGCAACTTGGTTTCCATAATGCTTGAAGAACAACTGATGCCTCTGTCAGTAAATAATGATTTCTTTCATAAATTCATATTGTCAAATTCATGACATGAAAATTTTATTTTTTTTGTTCCCCTTTTATGCAACACAACAAAGCCCATTATACACATTATGCAACACAATGAAGCCTATTATACACGTTATGCCACAGTAGAGCTCTTATACACATTATGCCACAGGAAAGCCTCGCCTCCTCATGCCTCCTCCTTATCATCATTTCTCCTCATCATCATTTCCCCCCTGAGCAGCTGTGCATCATTGTCATTTGTACCACAGAATGGCTCCATAGCTGTACCCAGTGGCAGTGTCTCCCTGCAAAAAGTGGGAGCCAGGGGTGGTGGAGCTCAGCTTAAACACAGCCACAGATCAGCCAGGGCAGTGCGCACTGCACTATATGGGAGCTAGTTGGGGGTAGGGGGGGCTGGAGCTAAGCATACACAGCCAGACACAGATCAGCCTGCATTCACAGAGAAGGAGTCGGGCACCCACCACTGAGATATATATTATTAATATACATCTTCAGCATGCTCAACAAATTGCAGTGGTTGCAAACTGTAGGCAGAGCACACCACGTGCCACCCTAGTTACAGCCCTGGTAACAGAGATAGGCTCTTTCGCCAGTGAAAATGTCAAAGAAATGGCTTCTCCTAATATCCCAAGAAGTAAACCACAGGGAAATCACCAATTCCTCCTCTGCTACATCATTTTCCATCACTTTACCTGCATCCTAATTTAACATGCAGGGTTAAGGATAGTTTCTACTAATGCTATCTAAGGCTATGGTTTTGGCTGTAATGGGTTAAGGGGACCAATGAAGCCAGAGAGTTTCCATTGGATAACTTCTGGGTAAAACCACTGATTGGTGTGAGAGTATAAATGGACCTACAGTAGTTTCACAACAGCTGGAGAGCCATAGGTTGGCCAGGCATGCACTATGTACCTTCATGTGCATATCACTGTACCCTTTACTTCACTGTACCGGCAGCATTAAGCTGCCAGAAACCAAAAGAAAACCCTCACTGAGATGTGGTAAATAAATAAATAGCAGCATATGAATATTATTTATCGATGTGATATATAATGTTTCTTACCACGTGGGTATAGTAAATAATATTTATCATTAAAACAGGATTTTAATACCTAACAGTAAATCCTTTTATCCTAGTCCGTAGAGGATGCTGGGGTCCACTTCAGTACCATGGGGTATAGATGGTTCCGCAGGAGCCATGGGCACTTTAAGACTTTTCTAGAGTGTGAACTGGCTCCTCCCTCTATGCCCCTTCTCCAGACCTCAGTATAGGAACTGTGCCCAGGGAGATGGACATTTCGAGGAAAGGATTTACTTTAAAGTTAACGGTGAGATTTACACCAGCTCACACTTCAACCATGCCGCACAACATGGCATTCAACAAAACACATGCCAACAGCATGAACATTACATCAAATGTGCTGAAAACCTTTTCAACAAAATAATAACTGCAGGTAAAGTACGCACTGGGTTGGGTGCCCAGCATCCTCTACGGACTAGGAGAAAAGGATTTACCGGTAGGTATTAAAATCCTATTTCTCATACGTCCTAGATGATGCTGGGGTCCACATCAGTACCATGGGGATATACCAAAGCTACAGTACGGGCAGGAGAGTGCGGATGACCCTGCAGCACCTATTGACCAACCTGTAGGTCCTCATCGGCCAAGGCATCAAACTTGTAACTTAGCAAACGTGTTTGCCCTTGACCAAGTAGCTGCTTGGCAAAGTTGTAATGCCGTGACACCCTGGGCAGCCGCCCAGGATGAGCCCACCTTTCTAGTAGAATGGGCAGTCACCGAATTCGGTAACGGCAATCCTACCATGGAATGAGCATGTTGAATCGTACCTCTCATCCAGCACGCCATATTCTGCTTAGAAGCAGGACACCCAATCTTGTTGGGAGCATACAGGACAAACAGAGCCTCTGTTTTCCTTATCCGAGCCGTTCTAGCGATGTAGATTCTCAAAGCCCCAACCACAGCTAGGGACTTTGAAGCAGTGATGTTGTCAGTAGACACTGGCACCACAATAGGCTGGTTTATATGGAAAGAAAAAAACACCTTTGGAAGAAATTGTTGACGAGTTCATAACTCAGCTCTATCTTCATGGAGAACCAAGTAAGGCTCTTATGAGACAAGGCCTCTAACTCGGACACCCTTCTTGCGGATGCCAAGGCCAACAGCATGACCACTTTCTAAGTGAGAAATTTCAACTCAATCTCCTGGAGAGGTTCAAACCAATCCGATTGAAGGAATCGCAACACCACGTTAAGATCCCATGGTGCCACAGGAGGCACAAATGGAGGTTGGATGTGTAGCACCCCTTCACGAATGTCTGAACTTCTGAAAGGGAGGCCAATTGTTTTTGAAAGAAAACAGACAAGGCCGAAATCTGGACCTTGATTGAACTCAATCATCGGCCCGCATCCACACTCGCCTGGAGAAAATGGAGAAAACGTCCTAACTGAAACTGTTCCATTGGAGTCTTCTTGGTTTCACACCAAGACACATATTTTCTACAAATACGGTATAATGTTTAGACGTTACTCCCTTCCTGGCCTGAATAAGAGTGGGAATGACTTCTTTTGGAATACCCTTTCGAGTTAGGATTCGGCGCTCAACAGCCATGCCGTCAAACGTAGCTGTGGTAAGTCTTGATACACGCACGGCCCCTGCTGCAGCAGGTCCTCGCAGAGAGGAAAAGGCTGAGGATCTTCTATGAGCAACTCCTGAAGATCTGGAAATTAACCCTCCTTGGCCAGTCTGGGACAATGAGGATTGCTCGAACTCCTGTTCTTTTTATGATTTTGAGAACTTTCGGAATGAGTGGAAGTGGAGGGAAGACATATACCGACCGAAACACCCACTGGGTCACTACTGCATCCACTGCTATTGCTTGAGGGTCTCTTGACCTGGAACAATATGTCTGAAGCTTCTTGTTGCGATGAGACGCCATCATGTCTATTTGAGGAATTCCCCAAAGACCTGTCAACTCTGCAAAGACTTCTTGGTGGAGGCCCCACTCTCCTGGATGGAGATCGTGTCTGCTGAGGAAGTCTGCTTCCCAGTTGTCCACTCTCAGAATTAAAATTGCCGACAGAACTTTTGCATGTCTTTCTGCCCAGAGGATCTTTGACACCTCTGCCATTGCCGCTCTGCTTTTCGTTCCACCCTGATGGATTGTGTACGCAACTGCTGTTATATTGTCCGACTGGATCTGTACGGGTTGATCTTGATGAAGATGTACCGCTTGTAGAAGGCCGTTGTAAATGGCTCTCAACTCCAGAAATTTTATGTGAAGACAAGCTTCTTGACTTGACCATCGTCCTTGGAAGCTCTCCCCCTGTATGACTGCTCCCCAGCCTCGGAGAATTGCATCCGTGGTCACCAGGATCCAGTCTTGAATCCCGAACCTGCGTCCCTCTAGGAGGTGAGAACTGTGTAGCCACCACAGGAGTGAAATTCTGGCTTTGGATGACAGAATTATCCTCTGAAGCATGTGTAGATGGGATCCGGACCACTTGTCAAATAGGTCCCACTGGAATACTCTGGCATGGAATCGGCCAAACTGTACAGCATCGTAGGCTGCTACCATCTTCCCCAACAACCAAATGCATTGATGAATCAACACTCTTGTTGGTTACAGAATTTGTTTAACCATTCTTTGGATTTCCAGAGCCTTTTCTACTGGAAGAAATACCCTCTGTACTTCTGTGTCCAGTATTATCCCCAGAAAGGACAATCTTGTCGTTAGTTCCAATTGTAACTTTGGAAAATTTATGATTCAACCGTGATGTTGAAGTACTATCAGGGAGAGTGCCATGTTCTGCACCAACTTTTCCCTGGATCTCACTTTTATTAGGAGATTTTCCAGGTCAGGAATTATATTGACTCCTTGCTGTCAAAGGAGGACCATCGTCTCCAGCCATCACCTTGGTGAAAACTCTCGGTGCCGTGGAAGGTCCGAACGGCAACGCCTGAAGTTGGTAATGATAATTCTGTATTGTGAATCTCAGATAAGCATGATGTGGAGGATAAATAGGAACGTGTAATTAGGCATCTTTTATGTCCACTGACACCATGAAGTCCCCCTCCTCCAGACTGGAAACCACTGCCCTTAGAGATTCCATCTTGACCTAGAACCTTTGCAGGTAGAGATTCACAGTATACAGGTTTAGAATCGGTATGACTGAGCCGTCCAGCTTCGGAACCACAAATAGGGTTGCAATAAAACCCTTCTCCTTGTTGTAACAAGAGAACCAGGACAAAAACTTGATCCTTACACAATTTTTGTATTGCTGCTGCCACCACTTCCCTGTCTGGGATAGAAGCTGGTGAGGTCGATTTGAAAATACGGCCTGGGGAAATGTCTTGAAACTCCAGTCTGTACCCATGGGACTATATTTGTATGACCCACGGGTCTAGGCCAGATTGAACCCAGAACTGATTGAAGAGTTTCAGATGTGCCCCCACCTGAGCGGACTCCCACAAGGGAACCCCATCGTCATGCTGAAGATTTGGCAGAAGCAGAGGATGATTTCTGCTCCTGTGATCCTAGAGACACTGTGGACTTTATTTCCTTTTCCCCTTCCTTTTACCCACAAAGAAAAGGGAACCTTTATCCTATTTTGTAATTTTTGGGCCGAAATTACTACATCTGAGAGTGATGTGTCTTTTTTGCCGGCGCAGGAGCAATAGGCAAGAATGTCGACTTACCTGCGGAAGCCGCAGAAACTAAAGCATCCAGCCCATCACCAAATAAGGATTCACCTTAATACGGGAGAGCCTCCATATTCCTTTTGGAGTCTGCATCAGCATTCCATTGGTGAATCCACAACGCCCTCCATGCTGAGATTGCCATGGTAGCGGCTCTTGATCCCAAGAGACCAATATCTTTCATGGTTTCTAGCATGTACGCAGCAGCATCTTTGATATGACCTAACGTTAGCAGTATCTCGTCTCTATCTATTGCGTCAATGTCTGATGACAAGTTTTCTGACCACTTTTCAATAGCACCACTCACCCATGCACAGGCAATGGTAGGCCTGAGTAGTGTCCCATTGGCCACATCAATAGATTACAACGTAGTCTCCAACTTGCAGCCTGTCGGCTCCTTAAGTTAAGCCATCTCAGGCGCATGGAGAGACACTTTTTTGTTTTTTTTGTTTAACCATGACAGGGCACTGTCTAAAATGGGGGGTGACTCCCACCTTTTCCTGTCCTCTGCATGGAAAAAGCTAAGCTGCCTGACTTCTTTTGGGAATCTGAAAATTTATTTCCGGGTTAATCCAGACTCCCTCCAAGAGACTGTTCAGCTCATGAGGTGGAGTGAAAGTTACATTACTTCTTTACTAAAGTAAGTCTGCTCCTGTGGTAAAGGAGGGGGCCCCGTAACTTCTAATACCTCCTTTATAGCTAAAAACATGTTTTTCTTGTTTTTTGCTAACTTAGGACCTATTTACCTGGAATCACTATTGTCGACACAGGAATCAGCGTCCGTGTTGGTATCATTTCATAATACTTGTGCAAATGTTTATGTGACCCCGAGGGGTGCCCTATGGATGAAAGGCAGAACTATGAAAAATCACATCCAACAGATTATTTTCAGTTTTCTGCATGAGGCTCAGACTTATCCAATCTCTTACTGATATGATTCACACTATCACATAAATCTTTCATCCAGTTAGGCTGTTGGTGTCACATTACAACTCTGTGTCCCTAACATGACTCCCACAGAGGAAGAGCTCCCTGCCTCAGACATGTCACACACGTGCACAGTCACACCACAGACACTCCGAGGCTTATAGGGGACAGACCCACAGTAAAATCTGTCAGAGGGACACAGAAAGGAATTGCCAGTCCACAAATCAGCACTTAAATAAAAAATCCCTGTGTCGTGTACTTTGTACACAGAGACTTTTTGCTCTATATATATTGTCAATAATAGGTTATAATATCACAATATACACTTCCCCCCCTTTTTTCACTCTGATACTAAAATCATAAGTTGAGAGGATGATCAGCGTTTCTTCCCTTGCTTTTTAAAGTGTGCTGGCTGCCTGAGGAAGAAGCCCCGCCCACCTGCAATGGCGCATTTTTCCTCAGCAAACATGAGACAATATTTATACTGGCAGGGGTGTAGGTTTGTGCCACGACCCAATATGCTACCTTTTTGCCAGTCAGAGTAGGTTTTCATGCTTTCCAGGGCGCCTCCCCCCCGCGCCCTGCACCCTGCTGTGCGCTGTGTATGGATAGCATGTCCACGCAGCGTTCTCGCTCGCTGCGCTGTACCTTGAGCCATCACGATGACCGGAGGTCCCTCTTGCAGATCTCCGGTAATAATACTCACGCGTCTTCTGACTTCTGGCTCTGTTATGGGGGTGACGGCGTGCTGTGGGAGTGAGCGCATAGCCGCAGCTAGTGTTTAGTTCCCTTCGGGAGCTAATGGTGTCCTGTCAGCAAGAAGAAGAGCCATGAAACTATTCAGGAAGTTGGTTCCTACTTCTTCACCCTAAGTCCCACGAAGCAGGGAGACTGTTGCCAGCAGTCTCCCTGAAAATAAAAACCTAAAATAAATTCTTTCAGTGAAACGCAGTAGAGCTCCACTGGAGTGTGACCGGTCTGCCTGGGCACATTTTCTAAACTGAGGTCTGGAGGAAGGGCATAGAGGGAGGAGCCTATTCACACTCTAGAAAAGTCTTAAAGTGCCCATGGCTCCTGCGGAACCATCTATACCCCATGGTACTGAAGTGGACCCCAGCATCCTCTAGGACATATGAGAAATATCAGTAGAATATTTTCGGGGGTACCTGTAAAAATTAAGTATTCCCCAGACGTACAATGGAAGGATAGCAGTAGATCTCTTACATCCCTCCATTTCCATCTGTAAATGCAGACCCTATAGGTTTTTATGGGGACTGCTGTGCTTCCTGATTTACCAATCTCTAGAATGCGAAGCTAATGCCATCTTCAGATGGGGTTCTCTTATACAAACAAAAGACAACAATTGGATATCTACCACTGTGCACACAGGAGCTACAAGCGATAAATTGTGTGAGTACGTTCACCTAACGTACGTGACTAATTCGAAATAAAGAGGTACACAGTATATAACACTTGCGCTCACTACTTCTTCACATTCATTAGCCGTATAAATGGAGTCTCTATTTCTTTGGATACTGAATAAATATACCAGACTATGGGGGTCATTCCGAGTTGCTCGCTATTTTTTCGTTCGCACAAGGTATACGCAAAACACATTGCACAATAGCGCAACAGATTTTTGCTGTTTCGTATGCAGTATTACACAAAGTAGGCGTATGCCAAATGACAGCGCAATAATGGGATCCCATCGCATTACCACACACACCATCGTAAAAATCCGAACTTCTCATAGATCTACACAGTCTTCGCAAAATTGCACACGCTTTTGCTATAAAACGCACAGCAATATTTTTTTTACGTTTAATTTCAACACCTTTCAGTTCAAACTCAACAAGCCTTCCTCAATTACGATTCCAATTAGTGCAATGAATGATAATGGTCATGACCAATTAAGTCTTCAAAGAATACCTGCAGAACACTTTGTAGGCATAATTGTCCATTGTTTTTAAAATAAGCGAAATAGATTTTGAAATTGCGCCTGGCCTAATGTTAACTTGTTGCTTTTTGTGTAGAGGTGTAGTGTGTGAATAAATGTGTTTACATTTTTTTCTAAACAATAAAGCTCCTAACTGTCCAAAATTGTTCTATTTTTTTTTTTTGGGGGGGACTATTCTTAATTTATATGTGTGAAATGTTTAAGGTAACCAATTTCTGCTAGGCAATCTGCTGTTCCTTAATTGCATTAATAAACACAACACCCGCTTAACTTGAATCAACATTTTTTATTTGTTAACAGTAAATTTTTATTTTTTTTACAAAACCAAACTTGTTTTTATTTTTTGGGGAAAAAGTTTTCCAGACGTTCCATGTCGGCCAGCAAGGTTCTCAGATTGGCCTTTATGCTGGCCAGAATGCCAGGCAGGTTTGTTGGATCTCCAACTGCACCATCTGAAACGAAGAGCAAAAATAAACATTACTAACTTACTCACATTACCTATTATACAAGCAAGGCACAAAGCAAACTTTAATGGTAAAGTGTCTACATCATGGTTGTTGTAATGAAAAAAACAGTAGCAGACCAACACACAAGCATGCTCAGCAATGTATTTTTTTTTAAATAAAACATGTTAAAAGTGTACCACACCATGCTGGGATTCATTCACATCTTGAGTGACCCAGACTTGTCTTTTTTGGGGTTGGCCCTGCATCATCACACTGCATATCAACATCTTCAGAAGGACAACGTATCCTAGCATGCCCACACTCCCTGAAATCCTGCCAAACTACATAAGGTCAAACAGGTGTTTTTCTTTTTTTGGTTAATTAACATTTTTTAAGTGTCACTTTAACAACACATGTCCCCAGACTTGAACAGTCACACAGGGATACAGGGGAAAGCACCAGTGGGCCAAATTTCATGCATGAGCAGCCTAAGGATCAGGTTCCAGACTGTGGTCTTGCCAATTGCATTTAGCTGGTCCAAAACATTGTCGACCCACACACTGTTGATCTAATGATCCACACCCCTTACATGTGACACTGTATATTTTATGTTTGGTTTTGAAACACACTATTGTTAGGCAGTCATTTTGTAGTTAGCTTTGGATGGACGTCAGCCTCTGTAGGTCGACATGTGCTAATTCAAAATGTCACAAGATCAACATGTTAGGTATGGATACATGACAAATGTATATGTTTATTTTCACTTCATGCGACACATATACTCCAATTGCAATGGGAAATGCTTATGATGTAAGCGGTAGTGTAGCAACTCACTGTGTCCTAAGCCTGGCAAACAAAGTGAAGCATGCGAGTTTACTGTGCAAATATTGGAATACCCAGGCACAAGTTAAAAAGTCCAACAACATACCAAAATCCACTCAGGTCTGTTTCGCTGATAAGCTAGCACATATAAACCCTGTTGTCCAGGCAACCCTGTCAACCTAATGAGTGTCGACCTAGAGTGGGCAGCCTAAACATTGCAGACGTAGACACTGAACATCTAATGATCCTCACATAAATGTAAATGCAACATCCATACCATGATGAAGAAGACAAACATTTTTCCTTGGGCAAAGATTGGCCCCAGTACAACACTGCATGTATTTAAATGTGAAGTTAAAGTAGGTAACACATTAAATGTAAATGTGTGAAAGCGTACTCTAATCTGGCACATGCGCAGCTCCCTCAAGATCCTCCGGGGCATCTGCTGCCCATTCACTGGGTGGGGAAGGAGGCTGGAAAGGGGAAGGAGGCTGGATGGGGGAGGGAGGCTGGATTGGGGAAGGAGGCTGGATTAGGGAAGGTGGATGGAAGGGGGAGCTGGTTAAAGAGGGTGGGTCTGATTGAGAGGGGGAGGTGTGCAGAGAGATGGGTTGGGCCACAGAGGGGGAGGGGGGCTGAGAGGTGGGTTGGGCCACAGAGGGGGAGGGGGGCAGAGAGATGTTTGGGCCACAGAGGAGGAGGGGGGCTGAGAGGTGGGTTGGGCCACAGAGGGGGAGGGGGGCTGAGAGGTGGGTTGGGCCACAGAGTGGGAGGTGGGTGGAAAGGGAGTTTTTTTTGTCAGAGAGGGGAAAGGGGGTGGAGAGGGGGTTTGGGCCACAGAAGGGGAAGGGGGTGGAGAGGGGGTTTGTGTCAGAGAGGAGGAGGGGGTGGAGAGGGGGTTTGGGCCACAGAAGGAAAGTTGGTGGAGAGGGGGTTTGTGTCAGAGAGGGGGAGGGGGGCTAAGAGGGGCATTGGGCCACAGAGGGGGAGGGGGGCAGAGAGGATGTTTGGGAAAGAGAGGGGGAGGGGGTTGGAGAGGGAGAGGTTGTGGATGAGGAAGGGGAGATTGGTTGTTGGGGTACAGGGACTTGAGGGGGTGAAGGAGTTTGTGGTGGTGAGGAGGCTGGTGGGAATCCTTCCTGATCTTGCCGTTTTGCTTACCCTAGAATCACATATTTAAATTTATAAATTATTTCCAAATAAATATCCATGTGCATTACAAAATGACATTGTTCTGTTCATTTTAAAATACATAAACCAAGTTAGTTATGTGTACTGCCTACAGCCTGTGTGGTGACTCAGTACAACAATAAACATTATTCCCTAAGCACTCTGCTACCCAGTCAGTACTGCAAGCCCTAACCACACACACACACTGTAAACTGGTTAAGTGTGGTATGTTTTTGGTACTATAGTTTAATTATACAGTCTGCTAATAATCTCACTTTACCCCATCTTAGCAAAAGTTTGCAGTGTTAAAATTTTATTTTGTTACTGCTACCAATCACACCTTAATACACATGTGGACACATTTAAATGAGTTTAACTTACTGCATCTGTATCATCCGCGGATTTGCTGGCACAGCTGTGCCAACAACTCCGGATGACGTTGGCGGAGGTCGCTCCACCGCCGCTCAAGCTGTATGATGGAGCGCCGTGTCTGGGTCCGCGTGCGCAATATGCGGTGGACATCCGCGTAGGCCTTGCGCTTAACCCAATTTGGGACATAGGGTCCCGCGCGGCCTACGCGGCGGTCCATCACCGCTGTGAGCACACGCAGCTCACGGTGGCTAAATGCTGATGCGCGCATGGTGCCTATGACGTTATCCTTACATGGGCATATATTTATAGTGTGTGGTCGCATTTCTTTGGTTGTAATATCATGGTGTCATCTTTATTTAACTTTATTGATGTGTGTACAATATTGTACAGGCAAGTTGGGATCCCTTTAGTTGGCATCAGTGAATATTCACACACACACACACACACACACACATATTTACTAACCACGTATATTTATAACTACAAATCCTGCTTAAAAATTTTGAGCATTGTAGGTTTGTTGTTTAAAAGCAAAATGTTCTTAACTTGCAAATGTTTATATATCTCTTTAGATAGTTAGATATATAGATACATATACACACATATACAAATACATATATTTAAAAAAAATATTTAATTTAAAAAATATAGATCTATGTATAGAGATGGTTGAGAATATATATATATATTTCTGTGCAGTAGCCCCGGCACTCACGTAATCCACCAAGGGATATGTCTTGCTCCTGTGCCCTCCCCGTCCGGGGGTCTCCCACCGGTACATACAGCAAAGAAACAAAGAGGCGGCACTCGGAGACTGTATAATCAAAGTGTATTCACGAAAAGTATCATCAACGTTTCGGGGACCAGTTCCCCTTCTTCAGGATAAAGTGACAGTGCATAAAACAGTGCTTAAATAACATTTCCCATTACTCACCCCCTTTACACGTGCATACAATCTGCTCAGCGTTACCAGCTGGCCGCCCGTCGGAGCCTCCTCTCGGCGCCTCCGCTCGCGTCAGCGTGACCCGGAAGTGACGTCGCGGGACCCCTCCGATGTGGCCATGGTAACACTGTAAACAAAACATACAAATCGTCAGTGTATACAGCGTTTACTACAACATCTCTCTAAGTGCGCTGACCACTTGGCCAGTAAGTGCTTCTGTGTAGTCCATTATTACCATGTTAAAATCTGCATGATTAAATATATGCTCTCAATAAAAATTATACATATGTTTTAAACACGTGACTAATTTGTATACAAAAAACATTTATAAAAAAACAAACTGCATGCTTAGCAACTCAATCGCCCTATGTTTTCCGGTATCATTGCTACTCAAGACACCCTGTAGCCCTCACATAGAGCTGTACTAAACATATATCATTTTGCTGCGGCTGTCGCAAGGTGTTCTGCATAGCAAAGCTGACAAAAATCAATTTAACAGTAATCTAAGGCATGAACTATTACCGTTGCTTGTTACCCCCTTGGGCAACTAATTGAATAATGAACCATTATATAATTAATGGAACATTATAAAAAATTATACAAACTTATAAAAAATTAATAAGGCCCAGATTGTCGTTGAGCCCACCTGGTTTTAACGTATTTAGCCTATGTATCCACATTGACTCAAGTTGTAGGAGTTTTTTACCCCTGTTACCCCCCCGGGCTGACTCTGGGATGTGGTCAATAATTCAATGTTTTAAAGTGGCCATACTGTGTCGGTGTTTCACAAAGTGCTTCGCAACCGGCTGGTCCCCCCCTGTGGCAAGAGCATTTCTGAAGGCCTGCCTGTGCTGTGCACAGGAGCAAGACATATCCCTTGGTGGATTACGTGAGTGCCGGGGCTACTGCACAGAAATATATAGGAGCCGATTGCATTGCCTTTTGCATAAAGACTCCTAACCCAGGGCACCGCATCCAGTCCTGCTGGAACAAATATTTCTTCATTTCTCCAGGATTTATCCTCGCACACAATTCACCAGCACTGCACGGTGAGCCGGTCAGCAAGGCCAGTTTTCATCAGTTTTGATGCACTGAATCAAGCACAAGCACTTTATTTGTTTTGCACTATGGCATCCAGAGCACCTGACCCCTATGATGTTTCCTCATTTCTTCTACATTGTGACACCCTTGAGACATTAAGCTTCTCTGATTTGGAAGCAGAAGCCATTTTACACAAGGAACCAGCCTTCGCAGAAGGAGTTGTCACCACCAGTGCAGAGGCTGTCAAGGAACTGCTACGCCTCAAAAAACGTGAGATAGACTATATCTATCATAGTCAAACACTATCGGACTACTTTAGGGCCAAACAGCTGCCGAGAGGCTTCAGGGTCCATAATGTACCCACGATTGGACGCCACAACATGGAATTTTGCAAAAAATGGATCCAGGTTCTTAATAAGTGCTCTATGGATCTAATTCTCTTGGTAATAGAGGAGTCCACCAGAGAAGTAGAGAAAACAAAAGGGCTCATCACCAATCTTGAAGCTGAACACAGTGCTCTGTTGACATCTGAGCAGTCTAAAGCCCTATTAGAAAAATTGGAAACACAGGTTGAACATTACAGAATTAATTTGTTAAAATTCAAAAAAGAAAAATTCAATAAAGTCCAGATGGACTATACGCAACACAGAGTGTACCCGTGGCTGGACAACTCTACAAATACCAACAATAGGTCACGTCCACCGTTTAAGTACAGACCCCGGAGGGGTACGGTGGGTAATACGACCTCAGCCAGTGATTCTGATGATGTCCGAGGGTCCTCAACAGCCGGATCACAACGAGGGACCCCTTTAGGGGCAAGAACCCGTGCTGGGATCGCGGCACAGGGAGAAAACGTCGAAACACCAGAAGAGGTGGTCAAAATAAAAGGCAAAAACAAGACAAAACCCCCGAAGGGAAAGAAACGCTAATTTTCAACCTCTCGTCGACTCCTTTGACACAGGCTGAAGAGAGGGTACTGAACAAGGGTCTCACGTTTGTACCCACCTACTTTGGAGATGATTTTAGATGGAAGGTTAACACCTACAAACTGCACCGCACTTTAAAATTGAAGGAGCACTTTAGTAAACAGCCGGCAGCCCCTGCAAAGACCCCACTACCACAGAGGTTACAGAAACTGGGTCCCAAATCGAGATTTGACCCTGTGTCGCATAATGCCTCCATCAAAAGGTTCCTTAGGATGTTGGAGGCTTCCAGTGATGAAGAGAGGGCTCCAGTATACCATAATCTTCAACAAGATGAAAGATTAGCACTTAAGTCATTAAGTAACAGAAAAGATCTTATAATACGGGGTGCCGATAAGGGCGGATCTATCGTCATTCAAGATACCAAATATTACATGGACGAATGCTGGAGACTGCTGAATGATCTGGACACCTACAGCATCTTGAACAAAGATCCGTCACAGGAATATAAAGAAGAACTCAAACTGTTATTAGATCAAGCACGGGCAGAGGGTATTATTTCTTCTGAGGTGCATGTAAAATTGTTGTCTGAATATCCTGTGTCTCCACTTTTCTATACTATTCCCAAGATCCACAAGGACGCACAGAGACCACCGGGCAGACCCATCATCTCTGCCCGGGGGTCTCTGTGTGAACCAGTGGCTATCTATCTCGATGCTTATTTGCAACCTTGTGTACAGGGCACTAGCACACATTTGAAAGATTCCAGTTCTTTGTTGAAATAATTGGCCACCATAGAGCAGGTGCCAGCGGATGTTTCCCTGGTTACCATTGATGTGACCAGCCTGTATACCTGCATTCCGCACCAGGCAGGTATACAGGCAGTCAGGAGATTGATTACGGGAAATATTTCTTATACAGGCCCTGATATCGAGTTTTTTATGCAGCTTCTGCAATTCACTTTGTCACATAATTTCTTCATTTTTGATGGCAAATTTTTTCGCCAACGAACGGAGTGTGCAATGGGATCTTCCGTGGCACCCTCGTTCGCGAACGCCTACATGTGGGAGGTGGAATGTGAGCTTTTCTTGGCTGATCCAAAGATAGCAGAACGTCTATTTTTGTATTTTCGCTATATTGACGATGTGCTTATACTCTGGAGGGGGGAGGTACTGGACCTGATTAATGTAGTTGAGTTGCATAATCAATCTGATTGCCCGGCTAAACTAACTTTGGTCAGCAGCTTACAAGAAATTTGTTTTTTTGGATATATTGATTAAACTACAAGATGGTAGGCTTGACACATGTCTCTATAGGAAACCCACAGATCGCAATACAATATTGCGCCATGATAGTTTCCATCCACCGGCCACCATTAAAGGTCTGCCATATTCGCAGTTCCTTTGAGTGTGCAGGACTAATAGCCAAGAGCAAATTAGGGACACACAACTTGACGAAATGGAACACAGGTTCCTAGAGAGAGGGTATCCACAGAAATTACTCTCTGCGGCACGCACTAAAGCAACTGCGGCAAAGAGGAGCGATCTGTTCATACCAGCTAATACTAAAGATATGTCTAAGATTATCCCTTGGGTATGTGAATACAAAACTATCAGCAGGCAAGTGCAACAAAAACTTCGGGCCCTTTGGCCCATAGTGGCAAGTGACCCCGATTTGGAAATTTTTAGAGGTGCACGTGTTATGCCCAGTTATACAAAGGGAAGGAGTATCAAAGATATATTGGTTAAAACGGACATGTCCAAACTTAAAGTAAAGCCCACCCACTTTATGACAAGAAAAAATGGGTGTTTTAAATGTACCGGGTGCACGACATGCACCTATATGTCACCAGGAGACACCATTTCGCACCCTTTTTCAGGAAAGAGTTATAAAATTAAATGGCCATTAACCTGTAGCTCAAAATTTGTGATATATGCCATCATGTGCCCTTGTGGGCGCTTTAAAACATCGAATTATTGACCACATCCCAGAGTCAGCCCGGGGGGGTAACAGGGGTAAAAAACTCCTACAACTTGAGTCAATGTGGATACATAGGCTAAATACGTTAAAACCAGGTGGGCTCAACGACAATCTGGGCCTTATTAATTTTTTATAAGTTTGTATAATTTTTTATAATGTTTCATTAATTATATAATGGTTCATTATTCCATTAGTTGCCCAAGGGGGTAACAAGCAACGGTAATAGTTCATGCCTTAGATTACTGTTAAATTGATTTTTGTCAGCTTTGCTATGCAGAACACCTTGCGACAGCCGCAGCAAAATGATATATGTCTAGTACAGCTCTATGTGAGGGCTACAGGGTGTCTTGAGTAGCAATGATACCGGAAAACATAGGGCGATTGAGTTGCTAAGCATGCAGTTTGTTAAATGTTTTTTGTATACAAATTAGTCACGTGTTTAATACATATGTATAATTTTTATTGAGAGCATATATTTAATCATGCAGATTTTAACATGGTAATAATGGACTACACAGAAGCACTTACTGGCCAAGTGGTCAGCGCACTTAAAGAGATGTTGTAGTAAACGCTGTATACACTGACGATTTGTATGTTTTGTTTACAGTGTTACCATGGCCACATCGGAGGGGTCCCGCGACGTCACTTCCGGGTCACGCTGACGCGAGCGGAGGCGCCGAGCGGAGGCTCCGACGGGCGGCCAGCTGGTAACGCTGAGCAGATTGTATGCACGTGTAAAGGGGGTGAGTAATGGGAAATGTTATTTAAGCACTGTTTTATGCACTGTCACTTTATCCTGAAGAAGGGGAACTGGTCCCCGAAACGTTGATGATACTTTTCGTGAATACACTTTGATTACACAGTCTCCGAGTGCCGCCTCTTTGTTTCTTTGCTATATATATATATATTTTTTTTTTTTTCAATATATATAGCTCTCTATCTATCTATCTATCTATCTCTCATATATATATATATATATATATATATATAAAAATATACATACATATACATATATATCTATCTATATATATATATATATATATATATCCATGGGTTGTCCTGCACTCACATCACAAATTTTACTTCAACAGGCGGGTGCTCCTAATGGGCCATAAGGTCCACTAATAATGTAGAAACAAGTCCATCGAAGTGGAGGTGCACTCTCGCAATGATAGAATCATACACAGTGATAAAATCAATCGTCACCGAGGTTTATTCGTGTCAACGTTTCGGTCCGTAACCGGACCTTTCTCAAGACAGATGACACATCAGTTCAATCGAGTCATCATATATACTTGTATCATATGATGACTCGATTGTATCATATGATGACTCGATTGTACTGATGTGTCATCTGTCTTGAGAAAGGTCCGGTTACGGACCGAAACGTTGACACGAATAAACCTCGGTGACGATTGATTTTATCACTGTGTATGATTCTATCATTGCGAGAGTGCACCTCCACTTCGATGGACTTGTTTCTACTATATATATATATATATATATATATATATAGAGAGAGAGAGAGAGAGAGAGAGAGAGAGAGAGAGAGAGAGAGAGTAATTTTTATAAAAAAAATACATACATAACGGTTAATAAGAGTTAACCATAGATTAACCCCATCGTATACACACAGAGAGAAAACCACAGAACTCGCCACCACAGAAGTGGGGTACAGCTATGCACTTACCACTCACAGGGTTGGGTGCATGTAACACAGCACTCTCCACCACAAAAGCGGGGTACACAGCCGTACTTACCACTCACAGGGCGGGGTGTATGTTGCCCATGACCACATCGCTTTTGTACCCCGCTTTTGTGGTAGCTGTACCCCGCTTCTAGGGTGGCGAGTGCTGTGGTTTTCTCTCTGTGTGTATATGATGGGGTTAATCTAAGGTTAACTCTTATTAACCATGGCCACTAGCTTTCTCATGCACCCCTGTGTGGACTCTATTATCCTGAACCTGTCTCAGCTGTTCCTTAGCAATCATCTCTGAGCCATTGCAAGGTGACTAGTGTACCTTTAAAAGCCATGAAGGGTGTGGCAGGTACACATTAAATCTAGCAGGCAGATGATGTGTGTAACAGCAGTGAAGTAGTCAGGTTTTAAGACTCTGTGATAGTGTAGGACCTGCATTAAGGTGGGGTACCATGGAGATCGGTATGCAGGCTTCCGTGCATTGGCCAATCCACTAACTAATCCCCCATCATTTATTTATTGAATTGTTGAGGATAAGTGAGCTTACTTTGGTGAGTGCTGGGTTTTTTGTTTGTATTTATTAGAGCGATGTGGTCATGGGCTACATGCACCCCGCCCTGTGAGTGGTAAGTACGGCTGTGTACCCCGCTTTTGTGGTGGAGAGTGCTGTGTTACATGCACCCCACCCTGTGAGTAGTAAGTGCATAGCTGTACCCCGCTTCTGGGGTGGCGAGTGCTGTGGTTTTCTCTGTGTGTATATATATATATATATATATATATATATAAATATATATATATATATATATATATATATATATATATATATATATATATATGGAAAAACACAAAAATTCCCAAGTGCGCTAAAGTGAAATGTAATTACACAATTCTTCTAATGTTCATAGGAATGTAGACTGGAGGATATTTAACTCTTGGGACCTGTAACAGACACCCCTCACCAAATAGTCACCCAAACAAGAGGCCAACAGGCCAATTAGTAAAAAGTTGTTTTAATAACATACATTTGAACATATAAAAAAAATTTTACAGTTCAAAATTAAAATTGTGTCAATAAGTACAACCAAAAAAATATACAACCAACACGTTTGTTAGATGGACTTTAGATACTCCCTCACCTTTTACAAGGTGTCAGCTCGAAAGGGAGTATCTTCACAAATTAGGTTGCGATTTTCTGACTGACAAACCCAATGCGTTTCATCTTATCGACTTCATCAGGGGTGGCTTGTTTGGGGAAAAAAGGAAATGATGTTCTATTTGAAAAAAGCTACTAATGTAAACTGAGGAAAATTGTACATATGTGGTATGCAATAAATACCTACCAAATATGAAAAAAGAACAAATTTGCTCTTGATGAGTTTATATACAGAGGGTCATGACCTAAAAAAAATATAATAAATAAATATAAAAGCCCATTCTTAAGTGTATTTTTTGATAGAGCTACTGAGATGTTTTCTATAAATAGTATAGATGGTAGCTAAACATACCTCAAATGTGAAGTTGATCAGAATCTCCTATATCGAGACTTAATAGATGGAACTCTTATATTGGGGCTCCTAACTGGAGCTTGAATGATAATCCCACTTGAAAGTGTATTCTGTTAAAATTGGTGTCTTTTGCAAACTACCTAATGAGAAGGAAAGGGAAATCCAATGTGGACCAGTTTTGAATGCTTTTACCCCCTCTGAATAGTAACTAGACATACCTCAAGTGTAGAGTTGATCAGAATCTCCTATATCAAAGCTTAGTGGATGGAGCTCTTATATCGAGGCTCCTAATTGGAACTTAAATGCTGATCCTTCTAAGGAGTGTATTCTGTTAAAATTGGTGTTTTTAACAAACTACCTAATGGGAAAGAAAAGGAAATCCAATATGGACCAATTTTAAGCAGTTTTACCCCCTCTTAATTTCTATTAATTTGGGAATTTGGGAAATAACATACCTTAAAACTAATACGACATAATTCCTTATAGAGTCACCTGGGGAAACTATTAATTATAGTCTCTTAGGAGTGTTTGACAACCATATGTCTGCATTTTTGTAAACTGCCTATTATATGAAAAAAATAACAATAATATAAATATATATAAAAAAGGGGATATACCTGTATATATGAAATAATCAAATCTATTATATGCATACCTAAGGTGTGGTATCCAACTCTTATAGTGAAGACTATTTCTAGTTCAAATGTTGATCCATGGGAAAATAAACCTCTGAAAAAGCCAATGCTGATTTTTAGTGGAAGGTATGTCACTCATTGAAAATCACTTTCAAATATATATAGGTGTACATACCAGGAATTATGTAGCTGGTTTGATAATCACAGAGATATAAATGACGTAACTTCCTCAGTAAGTCTCAGAATAAATCTTTTCAGAAAAAATGGAAACATTGTCACTGTTTACTAAAGGCACAGTTCTAACAATAAAGATAATAGCAGCAGCCAATAAATTTCACAAAATAGATCTCTTCAAATAAATGGAAACATTATCCCTGTTTGCAAGGAGCACAGTTCTGACAATAAGAATAATAACAGCAGCCATAACATTTGTGGTGGTTGATTCTAACCATTAGATACTAAACCAGCAAGAGAATTACAATCATAGTTACTAATTAAAGCCTCCAAAAATGAAGCAAGTAAAAAACAGTGTATCAACTCACCCTGGGAGAGATTTGGCTATGTGTGGAAGTCACAGAATGAGGCAGTGATTGCTGCAGCTTCTATTTATGCTACTTGCACATTTGCATCTCGTCCTCTAATTAAGAATATTTCTGAGAATTAAATCAGCCTAAATGCAGAAAAGGACTTTATTTAAAGGTCCACAATTTTCTATTAAGATATCTAAATAGAAAAGCCTACTTAAAGTATATTTAGAACTTAACTCATATGTTAAAGGGACTTTTTATTCACATTGGATGGAGCTGAATTACCCACACCTGACCGGAACACCATACTTCCGGTGTGCGTTCCCACATGCGTTCCACCTTCTTATTAATTAGCTGTACACTCTGATGTTAATAACATCAGATAAACAGCTGTCTTATTAGCGCACCGCCCATTATAAGTTCTCCGGCGGGCAGCTGCAGCAATCACTGCCTCATTCTGTGACTTTCACAAATAGCCAAATCTCTCCCAGGGTGAGTTGATACACTGTTTTTTACTTGTTTCATTTTTGGAGTCTTTAATTAGTAACTATGATTGTAATTCTCTTGCTGGTTTAGTATCTAATGGTTAGAATCAACCACCACAAATGTTATGGCTGCTGTTATTATTCTTATTGTCAGAACTGTGCTCCTTGCAAACAGGGATAATGTTTCCATTTATTTGAAGAGATCTATTTTGTGAAATTTATTGGCTGCTGCTATTATCTTTATTTTTAGAACTGTGCCTTTAGTAAACAGTGACAATGTTTCCATTTTTTCTGAAAAGATTTATTCTGAGACTTACTGAGGAAGTTACGTCATTTCTATCTCTGTGATTATCAAACCAGCTACATAATTCCTGGTATGTACACCTATATATATTTGAAAGTGATTTTCAACGATTGACATACCTTCCACTAAAAATCAGCATTGGCTTTTTCAGAGGTTTATTTTCCCATAGATCAACATTTGAACTAGAAATAGTCTTCACCATAAGAGTTGGATACCACACCTTAGGTATGCATATAATAGATTTGATTATTTCATATATACAGGTATATTCCCTTTTTTATATATATTTATATTATTAATATTTTTTCATATAATAGGCAGTTTACAAAAACGCCGACATATGGTTGTCAAACACTCCTAAGAGACTATAATTAATAGTTTCCCCAGGTGACTCTATAAGGAATTATGTCGTATTAGTTTTAAGGTATGTTATTTCCCAAATTCCCAAATTAATAGAAATTAAGAGGGGGTAAAACTGCTTAAAATTGGTCCATATTGGATTTCCTTTTCTTTCCCATTAGGTAGTTTGTTAAAAACACCAATTTTAACAGAATACACTCCTTAGATGGATCAGCATTTAAATTCCAATTAGGAGCCTCGATATAAGAGCTCCATCCACTAAGCTTTGATATAGGAGATTCTGATCAACTCTACACTTGAGGTATGTCTAGTTACTATTAAGAGGGGGTAAAAGCATTCAAAACTGGTCCACATTGGATTTCCCTTTCCTTTTGATTAGGTAGTTTGCAAAAGACACCAATTTTAACAGAATACACTTTCAAGTGGGATTATCATTGAAGCTCCAATTAGGAGCCCCAATATAAGAGTTCCATCTACTAAGTCTCGATATAGGAGATTCTGATCAACTTCACATTTGAGGTATGTTTAGCTACCATCTAAACTATTAATAGAAAACATATCAGTAGCTCTATCAAAAAATACACTTAAGAATGGGCTTTTATATTTATTTATTATATTTTTTTTTTAGGTCATGACCCTCTGTATATAAACTCATCAAGAGCAAATTAGTTCTTTTTTCATATTTGGTAGGTATTTATTGCATACCACATATGTACAATTTCCCTCAATTTACATTAGTAGCTTTTTTCAAATAGAACATCATTTCCTTATTTCCCCAAACAAGCCACCCCTGATGAAGTCAATAAGACGAAATGCGTTGGGTTTGTCAATCAGAAAATCGCAACCTAATTTGTGAAGATACTCCCTTTCGAGCTGACACCTTGTAAAAGGTGAGGGAGTATCTAAAGTCCATCTAACAAACGTGTTGGTTGTATATTTTTTTTGTTGTACTTATTGACACAATTTTAATTTTGAACTGTAAAAATTTTTATATGTTCAAATGTATGTTATTAAAACAACTTTTTACTAATTGGCCTGTTGGCCTCTTGTTTGGGTGACTATTTGGTGAGGGGTGTCTGTTACAGGTCCCCAGAGTTAAACATCCTCCAGTCTACGTTCCTATGAACATTAGACGAATTGTGTAATTACATTTCACTTTAGTGCACTTGGGAATTTCTGTGTTTTTCCTTGTATGCTTTTGAGGTCTCCCAACAAAGATCTCTCCCATTGTGCTGCTCCCATGTTGGCGCGAGATAAAGATACTATTGTGTTTATATATATATATATATATATACATATATATGTTTTTTTAGGCTCATGAGGGAAAGAGAGGGAGAGGGAGATTGAGAGGGAGAGGGAGATAGAGAGAGAGAGAGAGAGAGAGAGAGAGAGAGAAAGACAGAGATATACAAACACATATCTAGATAGATCTTTAGGGGATCAGTAAATACACAAATTGGTTTAAACCAGTTTACTCACCACATTTTGCAGGACCAATCAGCAACACAAAGTCACAAAAGTTGTTTTTTTTTGGGCAGATGTTGTGGCATTTGTTTGGTAAACAGAGCCACAAACCAAAAAAAAGTGCTGTTATTTTTGTTTTAGAACACAATTACACATAAAAAAATGAATAATACCAAATTAACACGCACACAACTGAATATAATCATACAGAATGGAACAGTAATACCATTGTAGAAAAAATAAAAAATATATACACATGATAAGGAGAACAGTACAGAAAAAATCTGTACTCAGACACTTTATCAAATACTCAGAATACACTAGCAACATGCTCAGAACTTTACAAAGCAAGCAAAATGCCATCAGTCAAAAAAACCCTACACGTACAGACAGAATGCAAAAAAAAAGTATATTACTATCATAACATAAACATACCTGAAATTCTCCTGAATAATTTGAGCCCTTACGGCATGACCCCACTGGTTCAGACTCCCGCCACGGAAGGCCCGTCTAACCCCTGGCTCCTCATCAAGCAACTCCTCCAAGTGGGGAAGCTCTACGCGATTCCTTACAGCAATGTTATGGAGTATAGCGCACAGGACCACAATTTTACTAACCATCTCTGGCGGATACATGCTGTCGCCACCTGTGCGGTGGAGCACACAAAAACGCCCTTTAAGAACCCCAATTGTGCGCTCCACCAGCTGTCTAGTGGCAGTAAGCGCGGAGTTAAATGCCGACTGTGGTCCTGGCCTGGGTTTGCTGTAAGGAGTCATGAGCTAGGAGGTGCAAGGATATCCATGATCTCCTGTTTTAGAATATGAGAAGAGAAAAAAAAAAATCTAAATTAAAATATGTAATTAGAACAATATGACTGTTCAAATAAACCAAAAATGAAACTCACCCAATATCCACATGTCTTGGCCTTCCATCATTCTTAATCTTTGCCATATCCCTGATTGGCGAATCACATGTGCATCATGGGAATTCCCGGGGAACTTAGCATTCAGGGACAGGATCTGGAGAAATGGGCCACAAACAACCATGACATTCAGAGAATGAAACAGTTTCCTGTTTCTACAGATTTCTTCATTATGTTTTGGTGCAACAATGGCAACATGTGTCCCATCCACAACCCCAATAACATGTGGGAAGCAACTACCCCCTTCCTGAAATTGCCGCTTCACCACAGCCAGGTTACCAGCATCCAAAGACATTGTTATGAATTGCTTCACTCTGGTTATGAATGCTTGGCTGACACGCCGCAGGACCTTACTGAACTGGCCCTGTGACATGCCAACCAGATCTCCAACTACATGCTGGTATGAACCAGTGGCCAAAAAATGTAACAGCAAGGAATTGTGTCAATGCTGGTATTGCTGTAGTATACCTAATGGATTGTTCTAGATCACTCTCTATTATGGAGAGAGTGTCTAGGATTAGATGAGGTGGCAGCCTGTATCTGCGCATACCACATCATCAGGCATCCCAAAAAGGGTGATACGGGTACAGAAAATTGGTGGCCTTGCACGCCTCCATTGCCTTGGAGGATGAGGAGCCGGTTGGGGTTGGAGGGCTTCCGCCGGTTGGGGTGGGAGGGCTTCAGCACCCACAAATATGGACATCACCAACTTCAAATGAAGGTAGGAAACATTAAAACACACAATCAATTAACAACACACATTGCAAAAATAACAATTATGTGTATGGCAGTTCAAACACTTACTGCAGGAGCGTACTCCATATCTTCATGATGAAAAACCGGAACAAACACAATAAAAAATGTCATTAAACCACATTTACCTACGTAGCTACAACATTGATTCCCATCAAACCAAAAAAAGACAACCAACAAACCCATAAAATTACTTCAACAAGATATGATTAACCTACTAAGTATGGACTACTACAAAAAGAACCTAACAAATTCAGTAAACAATGGCAACGACATGTAACTTACAAACTAAACAAATATTCCCGCAAAGGAAGAACACAACAAACTGCATACTTTGGCACACCAAATTTTGTCATTCTGAAAATATTAAAACAATATGACTATGATAACAGGAACAAACACACTGTCACCCCTCCAACACCATCCCACCCAAGGACAGGCTACTAACCTGCTCAGAAAGAGGAAAAAAAACTTGAAATCCAAAAGAAATTAGGCCTACTCTGGCACTCTCAAACAAGATTTTTAAAGAAAAAATACAGCAACCTACAAGAGAGAGTAAAGGACACTGAGAATAGGAACAAACACACTGTCACCCCTAGAACAGTAACACTGCAAATTACATGTTAAACAACTGTTAGATACTACATATATACACAGATACTAAATAAAAAATACAAACCACACCAAAAAAAAAAAAAAAAAAACCACAAAAAAACAGCATTGGTACCCCCTAGATACTCTTTGTTGTTATATACTAATTTAAAAACATTCTTAAAGTTGTTTAAAACACGACATCCGCAACACAACAATAAAAAAATTGCCATCTAACAAACGCACATTAGTTTGCAATGTACTGCTAAAAAACTCACACAAAACATTTCTTGGCAACACGTCCACCTTGCTTATATTGTACTTTGGGGGTCATTCCGAGTTGTTCGCTCGTTGCCGATTTTCGCTATACTGCGATTAGTCGCTTACTGCGCATGCGCAAGGTTCGCAGAGTGCATGCGCTTAGTTATTTTACACAAAAGTTAGGTATTTTACTCACGGCATAACAAAGCTTTTTCATCGCTGGGATGATCGTAGTGTGATTGACAGGAAGTGGGTGTTTCTGGGTGGAAACTGGCCGTTTTTGGGAGTGTGCAGAAAAACGCAGGCGTTCAAGTTGCAAAACGCAGGAGTGGCTGGAGAAATGGAGGAGTGGTTGGGCAAACGCTGGGTGTGTTTGTGGCTTCAAACCAGGAAGGAAAAGGACTGAGCTGGTCGCAATGGCTGAGTAAGTCTGGAGTTACTCAGAAACTGCTAAGAAATTTCTATTCGCAATTCTGCTAATCTTTCGTTTGCAATTCTGCTAAGCTAAGATACACTCCCAGAGGGCGGCGGTTTAGCGTGTGCAATGCTGCTAAAAGCAGCTAGTGAGCGAACAACTCGGAATCACCCCCATCATACCATACACCCACAAACACAGGCTGCATGCAAGGCGTTTAAATAGCCAGTACTGCAATTACTGGAAAAATTAGCCTAATTAGCACCTGTGCGAATTCCCGCACTGGAAATCACACGCAGCTATAAATCGCCAGACAGCTGTGCCAACACACATGCCACCAGCAACATGGCTACGCCCAAGCAAATATCTGCAGAGTTGGACATGGTGCAGCAGCAGATGACCGCATTAACATCTAGGAGAATAGCGCTGCGGCAGCAGATGCTACAAGCTGCCAGTGGTGATGTTGAAAGAGCAGGACCCAGTACTGGGGCAACCCCATCTTCTGACACACAGGGGTATGCTGTGAGGCCCCTGCCAGACACAGATACTGGGGAAACTGAGGTAGATTCAGGACTAAGAACACAAACCCAAACAACACAACCAGCAAGTGAAGAGGAAGATGGTGAGGAGGTATAGGATGATACCTCACAGGCTACATCCAAAAAATGAAAAAGACAGCCCGCCTTTTCTAAGAGGGAGCTGTGAGTTCTGGTCACACGAGCCATTGACAAAATACATAGAGGCAGCAAAAACATGGGTGCTACAACCAAAGATCGATTTGGAGGGACATTACAGATTCTGTAAATGAAGTCAGCTCAATTGTCCGCACCCCACAGGAAGTTAGAAGACAGTAAGTGTATATTGACATACAATTTAATGTCCAATTTATTCTAAAAAAAATAGCTATATGTGATGTTGCCTACAGCAACCAAATACATAATATGTGTACAAGCAAACAAAACAGGTATTCTTAACTTTTATGTCCCTTACCCCTAATTCTAATCACATATGTAGTTGGGCCGACTTCAAGTCCCGCCTGAAGGGCAAGAGGTCTGTGGAGTGGAATGCCTAGAGGGCAACAGGGGGAGGTCCAGCTGCCACTGTGGAGTATACAGACCTTGAGGAGCTGGCTATGGACTGTGTGAGCTATGAGGAGACGGGTGGGGTGTCTCATATGGACACGGACCTGCCTGAAATTGTTAATCTACATGACTTGCCAGGTAAATTTACACACATAGGGGTAAATTTACTAAGATGGGAGTTCTATTTAAGATGGGATGTTGCCGATAGCAACCAATCAGATTCCAGGTATTATCTTCTAGAAGGTGCTAGACAAATGAGAAGTAGAATCTGATTGGTTGCTATGGGCAACATCCCATCTTAAATAGAACTCCCATCTTAGTAAATTTACCCCATAGTAGTTTTTTTTTAGTGTTTTCAAAGTTGTGACTTTTTTTTCCTGTCCTTTTTTCTCTCATTCTTCTATTTGCTTTTAACATAACACAGGACAGGAGGGTGAGCAGATTGAGTCAGAGGAGGGGTATCCGGCTGAGGCTGATGTGGGCGGACATAGTGAGTCTGCCAGTGTGGGTCACCAGATTCCACCTGTCCAGATTCCAACTGGTCCCCCCACCCAACCCTCTGCTATCCCGGCCATTCTGTCTTAAATTGCTAGTTATGGTGAGAAGCTGACACAATTTCAGGACAGGATGATCCGGGAGGTAAGCCAGATACCTGTCCGGATCTCTGAGCACACAACCTGTGTTCAGCAAGGTTCAGCAGGGCCAAGCCGAACTCCCCTCCTCATTCCAACAACTCGCCAGCTCTGTTGTGCAAGGTCTCCAGGACATCGCTGGCCGCCTTGCCCACAGTGGCAGGGAGCCAGCCACATCTGCTCCCTCCCCTCCCCCTGCCCAGGAAGAATATCCCACTGGGCAGGGCCCTCGAAGGTCACTTTACAGACCGAGCCGTGACCAACTACATCAGGTGGGGCAAAAGAAGAGAAAGTAATGTCTCTCCAGATGCCCAGCACCCATGTTTGCCATGTTGCCTTTATGTATTTTTTTTTTTTGGCTTGTGTGGCCAGAATGAACAACTCCCTCATGCTGAGAGAGGGTTGTTGTATTCTTTTTTTATTTTGTAGCCTGTGAGTTAGTTTCCTGTACACTTGATCCATCTTCCCCTTCCTAGCGTGCTGTGTATGTTTGGGTTTGTGTATTGTGCCCAGAATCTACCTCAGTTTTCCAAAAAGTATCCTCTGGCTGGGGGTTCACAACATTTTTTTTTTTTATATTAAAAATTGTATTTGGCCAGTAGATGTGGGTACCACAGTACTGAGTTCTGTTATGTAAAAATCACCACTGGCAGCTGTTTGTTGCTATGTCCAATTTTTATTTTCATGCTCATTTCTAGCCATGTTGGCTTTTTTATTTTCTTTATTTTCTTAAGTAAAAAAAAATAAAATGCTTGTATGTTTATTTTAAGGTTATGCACTCTTGAAAAATGTGAACAGTAAACTTTGACATTGCATATTTACATTTGTGGAACAAGGGAACAAGCAGAATATTCTTACAAACATTGAATATTCTAAATTTAGTACATTTTTGGCTTTCACAACACTTAACTGTGCCTAGAAAAAAAAAACTTTAAAATCAACTTGGGTTACTAGAGGCAACATGCCATAGTATTATAAATGGTCACATGTTCCAAAACTATAATAAGTGTGTTAGTAAGTAACATTAAGCGTAGGCTGCATTATGTGGCTCATGTTGTTTGGTATGTAGAAAGGAAGATGGCAATGTAGAAAACATGACATGTTGGCATTTAGCTGATGTAGTTTATAAGTTGGTTTATTCACAGTTGATGAAGGAAAAAATTTGTTTTTACCAAAAAAACATGCTGTTAACAGCAAAGTATTTACAAAATCAAAAACAAAAAAAAACCAGTACATTATTTGTGAGTGTGTCAGATTTAGACATGGTAAATGATAAATTGTTATGTGTAAAAACAATTGCTGGTAAGAGTCATTTGTAACTGCAGTGTTTTCCAAGTAATTGCTCAACAGATGACTTATAGGCCCTACACACTGGCCGATTTTTTGAAAGATATGAACGATCTCGTTCATAAATGAACGAGAACTCGTTCATATCTTTCAATGTGGAGGCTCCAGCGATGAATGATGCGCGGCCCCGCGCTCGTTCATCGCTGGTCCCCCGTCGGCTGTGCATGCAGGCCAATATGGACGATCTCGTCCATATTTGCCTGCACTTCAATTGAGCCGCGTGACGGGGGTGTGAAGAAACTTCACTCCCCCCGTCACTGCCCCCCCACCGCCGGGTCGCTCGTCGGCCGTATCCGCCGTCGGGCAGCTCGGCGGCGGGTCGGCCAGTGTGTAGGGCCCCTTAGTTTGCCAATTAATTGCTAAATAGGGCAGACACACTTGTAGCAGTAGTTCACAAGGGCTGAGTAGCTGCAGACTTTTTACTCTTAGGCTGCTTTCAGCTAGTGAACATTTGTTGTGTACTTATAACCATCTGCTACGCATTTCTGCACAAAACACACCTACTTCCATTTGCATACTCCCACACTTGCCACCCACTTTCACGCCCATTTTGTTAAATAGCGAAGCCAAGCCTCCACACCGCCTCCGCCACACCCTATTTTCGTTAGAGTAGTACGAACTGAAAATCAGTTAGTATTTTTGCACAAGTGTCATAACGCTGGCTTTGCGCACACGCAGTGTGACATTCGGGCATGTGCAGTTTGCTGATTTTCGCCGATTGCGATGCGATGAACTGCTGTGAACAACTCGGAATGAGGGCCTATGTACTCTCCTCTGGATTACTCAAGATGTTTCCAGGTGTTCCAGATGAAGTTTTCTCTGACCCATATGTCAAAAAACAGAAAAAAAGAACAGCAATATAGTGTAGTATGTTTTTTACAACCAAAGTCTTGTGAGCAATAGACAGAGGTGTTCCCGAAGGTTTTCCTCCACTGTTGAATTTATAGATTATCATACTGTACTCACACCAAGTGCAGTAAGAATAACTCATAAAGGTTTCTTTATATTCCACCACCTTCCGTGGTCTCAATTTCTCCCTCTATCTCCATGATTAATCAAACCAAAAATGGCTTTGATCACATCATGGTGTAAAGCATAGATGGTAAAGCAAATCCTTAAACACCTGACCTGTGGGGTGAAGGTCCGGACTAAACACCAGATGGTATCATAGAGTCTCAAGATGTGAAAACAGGAATGTGCAGCCCACTCTCCACCAACGCGTTTCAACAAATGTTTTTCTCAGGTTGTACTGATTCAATGGATAGTGATGCTCGCAATGGATGATGGTTAAGCATGCATAATGTGAGCTGTGGATCCAAGGACTCGAACCAGAAAGCCGCGCCATAGCTTTATATTATCACACTGCTTCCAGCGCTATACCAGGACAGGCTTTTATGGGAGCCCATCTCCTGGCAGGAGAAACAAAGTAAATTATCATGAAACTAATAATTTTTACGTTGCAAATTTACTTGAGAAATATTTCATACAAATCCACACTAAACATGCAGTCTGTAATAAATATGCCCCAAAGTCTGAAAGAAAAGGAAAGGAAGAATATTTTTTTGGTGAAAGTTACTGTAGGTCTCTTTTAATAAGAAAGAGTTTTTTTTACTTACAGTCATAAAAATAAACTGACAATAAAGACAAGATTTGAGTAAAACAATTGGTACATTTTATATACTGTATCTTATGGGTTGGAATAAAAAAACAGAAACTGTTTAATGCCATAGCATTTGCAGTGAACACGAAGAAGGATAGTCTGTGAATGATAAAACACTTTCTAGGGTGCATAAGTCAGCTTACAAAATGCACAGAGGACATCTTAATATAAAACAGCTATTATGTAGTTAAGCATTTTTCAACATCTATGCCAGGCAGTTTTCATACAATAAAATATTATCCAAGCATGTGAACAAAACTTCAATTTTCTTTTCAGCAAAGGTTTGGAAGCACATTATTTGTGGGGAAATTTAGTCACAAATGATTTACAAAAGAACATGTTTGATTCTTTTATGTGCTGTTAACCTTTGTTTATATAGGGCAAAGGTCTGCAAACTCGGTCCTCATTACCCCACACTGTGCATGTTTTGCAGGTAACCCAGCAGGTGCACAGGTGTATTAATTACTCACAGACACATTTTAAAAGGTCCACAGGTGGAGTTAATTATTTCACTTGTGATTCTGTGAGGAGACCTGCAAAACATGCACTGTGTGGGGTAATGAGAGCCAAGATTGCTGACCTATGATATAGGGGCAGCATATTACTGAGAATGATGACTCAGTTCTTTTCTCTATTAACTATAACCTGCCACCATCTTTGTGGACTGTTGGAGGGATCCAAAACACTTGGAGGAAACTCAAAGACATGGGGAAAATGTACAAACTCCACCTTTAGGGCTTCTGTTTTATTAAACCCTGTAGCAGTGGCCAGGGCATCCATCAGGGGGGGACTGTGAGGACTGGTGTTCTGGGCACTTACAGAGAGGGGGGCCCACCCTTGGCTCCTAGCACCATTACCTGGAGAAGCGTGCCAGGCTGTGAAACAACAGTGGGCTGATGCACAGGGAGGACTTCTTAAAACAATCCTTCAACTGCGCTTCAGCTCTCTGTGAGCCAATCCTGTAGGTTTGCAACACTCCACCTATATGTAGTATCACGATGTATGACATCACATAGGGCTGAAGCGGTGGGAAGAATCTTTTTTTTTGGGGGGGAGGGGGTGCAAAGGGGCTTTGTCTCTTTTGTCAGTCACAGGCCCCACATTTTGTGATGGCAGTCCTTGCAATGGCAGCCATTGCTGGTTTTCAGAGGGACTTACATGCTGAAGATTCTAGACTGCATATTTAATTAAGAGGGATAGCAGAGGTACCTGTACCAATATCTGTGGTATGTTATTGCTAGCTCAAGATTGCCATAGCAGATAAAAGAAATGAGAAAAAATGCTTTATTGTTACATTAAATATTTTTATCTTATTATAAAACGATTAAACTTTTTTATTTTAGGATCTACATTTTTTGTTAAATCTTCACCTGAAAGTCCAAGTCTGGGCTCTTGGTGCAGTGTGCAGAGGTGACCACATATCAGTAGACACCCCAACATACAGATGGAGCCTCCATTATCTTTGCTGTTTCTCTGTATAAACAGAGGTTCAGTCGCACCTAGGTCAATAGACCGTACCTGTAACATGTTTGTTTGCATCTGTATACACTACTATTTTTGTGTGGATTTTGGGACTTGGACGCTCACATAATCCTAATGTCAATGGACTATACTGTGACTTTTCACGTTCATTTGCATCTGTATATACTGTACTACTGTATTTGCATCTGTACTCTGTAATATACTGTATGACATACTGTATCATATTGTAGCATAATGAGACGCACCAGTAAAGTAGTTATAATGCTGCAGTTCAGTATTGTATTTCAATGGAGATCACACACATGCACAATAGTGATTTTAAAAAGCGACATCTGGTGGATGATGGCAGGTATTACACTTAAAGATCACGCCTCCCTACGACTAGGCAAGCCTCCTTGCGCCCAGGCACACTGCGTATGCCTGATCATGACTAATGCCTCAGCCAGCAAATATAAAACAGGCTCCATCTGTACTGGCAATGGTAGCAAATATTTGTGGGCAGCTGAGCATATCTTGGCTGCCCCAGATATATTTTATATCATTCTGATGAGCAATGATATAATTTTTTTTCAAGGCTGCTTAATAAATTGTCCCTTCAGTGCAAATAGTAGGTATTGGCATGGCGAGTTTGCAGCATGTCAGCACAATGGGGGTCATTCCAAGTTGATCGCTAGCTGCTTTCGGTCGCAGTGCGGCGATTAGGTGAAAAAGCGGCATTTCTGCTCATGCGTATGGGGCGCAGTGCACACGCGCGACGTACTTTCACACAAAACTATGCAGTTTCACACAAGGTCGAGCAACGCTTTTCAGTCGCAGTGCTGGCCACAGAGTAATTGACAGGAAGTGGGTGTTTCTGGGTGGCAACCGGCCATTTTCGGGGAGTGTGTTTAAAAAGACGCAGGCGTGCCCGATAAAAACGCAGGAGTGGCTGGTGAAATGTAGGTGTGGCTGGCCGAATGCAGGGCGTGTTTGTGACGTCAAACCAGGAACGAAACAGTCTGAAGTGATCGCTAGGTAGGAGTAGGTTTGGAGCTGCTCAGAAACTGCACAATCTTTTTTTCTAGCAGTTCTGCGAACATTTCGTTCGCACTTCTGCTAAGCTAAGATACACTCCCAGAGGGCGGCGGCCTAGCGTTTGCACTGCTGCTAAAAGCAGCTAGCCAGCGATCAACTCGGAATGAGGGCAATTGTTTCAAAGGGGCAATCATTTAAAAGACATACTGAACCCAGTTCCCGTATCCCAAAATAGCAAATATAATACTAACTAGATAAGGAAAGAAAATACTCCAAAAAACCTAAAAATACAGTATAGGCTTACAGATGTGTGTAATTTAAAAAATAGCAGTTTTTTTATCACGCAAATAATGGGGTCTATTCAATGCATGTCGGATCCTTTCCGACTGAAAGTTTCTGACAATGCGGTATTCAATTTGCGGCCAAATCCGACAGGTTTTGGCCGTTCTCAACAAAGTCAATCCAACTTTTTTTTAAAGTCGGATTGACATTGTTGGAAACAGGGCTAAAAACTGTCAGATTTGGCCACCAATCTGTCAAAATACATGGATCCACGGCTAATCCGCCAATCCATGTGTTTTCCGACATGTTGGAATTGCCGACCTGTCGGAAAAAATGGCAGCCCCATTGAATAGGTTGAATCACGATTCGACCTAAAAAAGTCGGAAACTGCTGTCTTTCCGACAAGATGGCAGTTCTAACTATAACTGAATACACCACTCAAAAGATAATGTATGTACAAAATACCCTTAAATAAGGGAAAACAAGTAACAACAAACAAATCAATCCCTAATGGGAATAGGTAAGGTTCATACCGGATAGGTATGCACTGGGACCTCTTAACCACCAGAATCCTGGAATCTCCAGATATCTTAAAGGAGATGTATGAGTTGGGTCAAATGCAATTATACTTCCTGATTTCTTTTCCAATGGGATCACACAAGCGCCACCAATACATTTTGACCTCCTGTAGATCTTTCTCAAAGCATGGTGGTGTGTCACAGATCCCGTTACTTACCAGTAACAGAGCGCTTTCAGGTGACGAGAACCTGCTGCTTTCTGTCTGCTGCTGCTTGCACTCTGCCTCCCTGCTGGAGCCTGCATATTTGTAGTACAGGTGGCTCCAGCATCTGCCATGTTGAACACCACCAATGCAGGTGTCCAGCAGTGATGTGTGGTCAGGTCAAACCCCAGTATACTCCAGAGTTTAGACTACAAAAATTATATGAAATATGCAAAAAAGATATACTAAATATCTACTTTGTATTATTCTAATAATTTGTAGTAAAAACTCTGGTGTATACTGGCCTATGACAGGCGAAGGTCAGCCTCACCTGCCTACCTTGTCCGCACATCGCTGATCAAAACTCACCAAATTTCCAGCAGTATATACTACTGCACTGTTGTATAATATTCACATAAACACTCGTCTTCATATATCTGTGTGTAAATCTGGCTCTGAAACTGCTATTTACTTCACTGCACATCATTGGTGTACAGGTCCAGTACCACTGGTTCTGATCCTGTGTCCAGTACCACCAATACCACCCCATGTCCAATTCACATGCCAGACCAGTATCCAGCACCACTGGTTCCAACCTGGTGTCCAGTTCACATACCACTGGCCCAGCCCAGTGTCCAGCACCACCAACTCCAGCCTGGTGTCCAGATCACATACCACTGGCTCAACCCAGTGTCCGGCACCACAAGTTCCAGCCCAGTGTCCAGTTCATGTCTCACTGGTTACAGTCCAGAGTTCCATTCAAATCTCATTGGTTACAGCTCAGAGATGTATTCCATTGTTACTAGTTCTGCCACCTACAGATCTATCCCTGAGACCACAAACTCTGTTAGTACCAAGTCTAACATATATCCAAGCCTTGTATCGTATAGATCCACATCAGCCTCCAGAGTGAAGCCTTGCCAGTCCTAACCTGTTCCTACCTCGAGCCTCGCTGGACTTGGCTTGCTTTGTCATTTCAACCTCTGCAGTCTACCAGTGCCCTAAAATACCTAATCCTCCAGAATCTCCTAGTAATCCCATCATATCTACAGAGCCCCAGTCAGTGTGCAGGAACTTCATTAAAACACCAAGCTTCTTGCACTTCTTCTTATACTCCAACCCTAGACACCAGTCCAGGAGCACAAACTAACTCTGACTTGCATTATTGATCTTAAATACTTAATAAAAACATTGGCAGTGGTTGTGTGTTTCAATTGGAAAACTACATCAGAAAGGATAATCTCATTGGGTCCCACTCATCCATCCCTTTGACGATTTCCGGAGATCCCAGGGTTCTGGTGGTCAAGTGGTCCCAGTGCATACATTTCTGGTATGAACCTTCCCCGTTCCCATTAGGCATTGAATTGTTTGTTGTTATTTTTTTTCCTTATTTACGGGTAATTCGTACTTACAGTATCTTTTGTGTTTGGTTTCACAAAAATACAAACGCTATCTTTGAAACTACACAAGGTTATATTTTTAGGCTATTTGGAGTAAACAGACCTTTTTCTTGCCTGATCTACTTGATATTATGTCCTTTATCCCTATATTCATATTTATGATTACTAAAGTGTTTTGGTGCCCAAAGAAACAACAACTGTTCCCCTTTTATGAGTATTAACTTTTGGGTCAGTGTTGGTGACAGGATTCAGGGTAATCTTTGTCTGCCTCTCCCACACTTATTGCACCGAGACTCTGAAATTGTTCTGATTAACACTAACCTCCCCCTTCCCTCAGCCTAGCCCCAATGTCAAAATTCTGATAATGCCAACATTTCACTTGTCGACATTCAGATGCGGTTGAAGATGCTTTTGCTGCTGCTTATATGGAAGCAGCAGTGATAGCACTAATATGTTAATGCAGCAGAAAGTGTCACGCCACCTGCTTGCATTAGTGATCCGAGTTGCATCCCAGGATGAAGCATTGGATCACCTGTAACACCAACAGCCCATGGGGATACGTAAGCCAGCCGCCACAGTTCCAACAAAGAGGCCTGGAAATACCCATCTTTCAACGGAGATACTGGTCTTATCACTCCACCAAAATGACGGCGACAAGCTTCCACTTTGGGAAAAGCAGTCCATCGCCACCTCCTTTCTTGCCCCCAAATAGCAGCACACTGTCAATCACTGCCATTCTGCAGTCAATCTGCATCTAACGCCGCAGCTCTTACTATACTTCCACAGTACGGGCCCAGAGCATGCTCAAAGTGCCGGACATCAGTATTTTGGGGCATGCACCGCACTTCCAACCACATCTAAATTAGGCTCATAGTCTGTTAACATTTTAACAATGTTGACATCATAACTGTCACATTATAAATGTCAACATTGTTATTGTCAACCATTTGACTACATAACCATATTTCTCTGTACTTGCTAGGAATGAGTGAATGTTACATAGCTGCTTGCTTTGTCAAGGTAAAATGAGATTTTATTTTGAGGGGGTTATTTAAAAAAAAAAATCACAAAAGTGCAGTAAACCCTTTCAACTAATTATAGATTTCCTTTCCTTTAATTACCTTTCAATAGATACAGTATAACACAACAAATTGGCTGACATTGGTTATTGCATAATTACACTTCTGTACTCCATTAGATAATACACTCAGAGACCACAGCTGACAAACATCTTCAAATTCATGTGTGTAACAATAAATTTATGTTTCATATTGTTGAAGAAAAATATCCATTTCAGTGTCTACTAATTACATGTTATTAACAATTCTGCATGGAACCATTAGATATTTAGGTCAGTTTCTACTTCCTCTGGGCAGCTGGGAGATTTAAATGTGGAAATTGCCAATCACTGTTATTATCATTATTATCAGTTATTATACAGTATAAAGGGGGACATATACTAAGCAATGCTAAAAGTGGAGAAATGAGCTAGTGGAGAAGTTGCCCATGGCAACCAATCAGCTGCTCTGTATACTTTTATAGTATACAAATTATAAATGTTACGTCAGTGCTTCTTGGTTGCCATGGGCAACTTCTCCTCTGACTCACTTCTCCACTTTTATCACTGCCCCAAAGTCTACATATTACATGGTTCTTAACAGGAAATACTGTATTTATTCATTCACATCATTGTTATATCAAGATTACAATCTTTATTCCCTATAATACATATGTCCATGTGCATGCACATACACAAGCAATACAAGCACAGTGTCAGAGCTATAGCTCCTGCAAACACCGCAGTGGCTTGGGGGCACCGATGCTGACTGGGTGACTGACGTGCCTGTGGAAATGTGTCCTAGCGGTGGGACAGTGTGTATTCTCCAAACACCAGAAAAGCAGCAGGCTGTGGGGTAGCTGTGTCCCCAGCGAGACAGTGCTGAGATCAAGTGTCTGATCCCAGTGCTGGTAGAAAAGCTGTGGCAGGTGTACAGTCCAATATGAAGCCCCCAATCAGGGCTTGCCCCAGCACCAGCATCTGACATCAGATGCCACCAGGAGGAAGAGAAGAAAGAATCGCAGCATCAGGATTAGGCCTGGGGGCATGAGTCAGGCACTAGGCCCTATTAGATGAAGTGTGCCCCCAGGTGAATAAGAGTGATTTGGGCACCAGGTCGCTCAACTGGTATACCCCAAAGTAGGCAGGCCAAAAGGGCCTGAGCCTCATTTTAAAATAAGGTAATCTGAGTATTAGGCTCAGATCCCTGTTGTGCCCCCCAGCTAGATGGGTCAAATGGGTCTGAGCCTCATTATATTAATAAAGTTATATGGACATTAGGGCCAGATCACTCGGAGCCCCAGTTACGCAGACCCATATGCCAGAGTCTCCTGTTTAAAAAGAAAAAGTGAGCTGGGCAATAGACCCAGATAACTGGTGTATGACCCCAGTTAGGCAGGCCCATTTTCCTCCTTTTAATACTGTATGCATGTCACAATAATATCTCTCATAGTAACACATACTCACTATTTCTACACTCCCCTTTCTCTACCCTAATAAGAGCCTGGTTTCCAGAATATCTGTCTTAGTTGCTCTTCTCCACTATTATTTACTGTTTCAACAAAGTTTCTCCCAATCAGCTAGGCTCATTTCTAACATCCCACTATAAACTATAAGTTACTATCAGTGACCACTGATCACTCTACCCAACCACCAACTCATACTTTGTAAAATAAAGTACAAACACCAAGGATAATATTTATTAACTTTTTTAAAGTTTTAAAACTGTAAAATAAATAAAAATGACTGATATTTTGGTTGCTGAAATTATTTGACACTTTTTGCGTATGCAGTCAGGAGGTCGACACTCAATAAGTAACAGAGAGCATGTCAACCTCACAGTGCTGAAGCTGGGATCACAACATAGGTCTACAGTACTCAGAGTCATGTTCTGATCCTGACACCAGTGTTGTGAGATCAACATACTCAGTGGTGACATACTGTAGTGAGTGTCAACCTCCTCTCATTGTGAGGTCAAACATACTGGATACATAATAACTGTTGACCTCCCATACCCAGTGTCGGACTAAGGGTATGAAGGGCCCACCGGGGGATGCAGTGATAGGGGCCCATACTTAGGGGTGTGACCAGCCTACAAAGGGTGTGTGGTCAGCCTTCACAGAGGCTTGAAATGCACAATAGTCTTGTGCAGTGTTATACAACGTATCTACCATGCACAGTCTGAAACCTGATCCATAGAGGAAGGCAGTGGGGCCCACCGGTGGTTTCCCCTGTACCCCTGTGGGCCAGTCTGACCCTGCCCATACCCAGTGCTTAGAAAGATTCAGTTGTATAGCTTTTGCTCTTTAACACACAATACAATATCTTATAATGTTTCATTTAATCAACTAAAACAATTATGCAAAAATATATATATTTTTATAGTACTGTAACTTAATTTCAGGGTTGGTGTGTTCAGAAGGAGGCTAAAGAAAGTGCTTGAGTTTTGCAAGACAATTAGGGCCTAATACAGATCTGATCGCTGGACTGCGTTTTTTGCTGCCCTGCGATCAGATAGTCGCCATCTACATGGGGAGGGTTAAATCGCTGTGCAAGTGTGCGATGGCATGTGTAGCAGTTCTGCACAAACTGATTTTGTGCAGGCTCTGCACAGCCCAGGACTTAAGGTGGTTACACACTGATAGATATATCTGCTGATCAATTGATCGGCATATATATCTATGGACGGATCGGGCAGTGTGCTGTGCATACACACTACCCGATCCGTTGGGGGCTGACATCATGAACTGGGCGGGCGTGTAAACACGCCCGCCCAGTTCAGCTGTCAATCACCGCCGGGTGCCACAGCATGTGTACCGACCGCGGCCGTCGGCTGTACTGCAGGGCTGATGCAATATGTCTGTGAACAACGGAGTTCACAGACATATCGCCCATACACACTGGCCGACGGACCCGTGCTATATCGTCTGTTCAGTAGAACGGCCGATATATTGGCCAGTGTGTACGTGCCTTTACTCTTCCCGTGCGATTGTTTCCTGCCGATCGGGGCCGAAGCTGACATCAGAGACCCTCCCTGAAAATGCCTGAGCCCGCCTGCGTCTTTCTGGACTCTACCGGAAAACGGTCAGTTGACACCCACAAACGGCTTCTTCATGTCAATCACCTTGCAAACGCCCGTGCTTTCAAATTTTTTGCACCATCCTGTCGCTAGGTGCCGATGCCTGTTGCTGTTGTGCGATGCGCCGGCGCATACGCATGCGCAGTCCGGATCTGATCACCCACTGTGCAGAAATGCACAGCAGCGATCAGATCTGAATTAGGCCCCTAGACCTCTAACTTTTCAGTTACTTTGATTTAAAGGATAACTCATAGATCACATGTACATCAGAATGCATAAAACCAGGTTTTTTAAAGAAAAAAAATGCTTCAATATCAGCTCTTAGCTATAGCACTTTACGACAAATATATGTTTAAATAGGAAATAATGTACACACCAAACCAAAGTGTGCCATTATAAAAATTAAACGTTCAATGTAAAATGCTAAAGAGTATTTGAAAGAAAACAAAACATAAGCCTTTTTTTAATACACAAATTGTTTCTTTGAATACTGGTTCTTTTCCAGCTAGAAAAGCTTAATCGCTCTCATAGTGATAGGTTGATGAATGTGGAATGCTCCTCCCATGTCACATGGGAGTAATTAAACATGGAAGATTCTGCATACAGCATTTTCTGATTCTTGATCACTCCCATGTGACAGAAGAGCCATATTTCTCCTTCTCTGTAAGTTGTAAGTATGTTGACAGTTGTTCAATATGAACACTAGTATTTTCTAGATGGTGATAGCATTAAAAACTGATACCACCTTAATTGAATACAGTATGTTAGAGCCTCTAATTTCATTTATTTTCTAAAAACAGATTTCCAAAAACAGATTATATCAGGTCAATCTATTTATATGGTTATACAAAATTGTAGTCTGAACATAAATGACAGTACATCGACAGAGCAATAAACATCTTTTTACAGCACTTTTCCCCCCTTCTTTTATAGATTAACACATTTTTTTCAAACTCTAGTTTATATCATCCCTTAACAATCGGAACAGAAGCACATTAACTATAATTTATAAAGGAAACATGAAGGATTGGACAGAAAATGTTTTTAAATTGCATATTTTATGAAGATGCATTTTTGGAAGAGCAAAGTATTTTGAAATTATTATAGCTGCCATACTGAGCTAGAAAATTAGGCAATTCTATCAATTTTAGTATATTACTACTCATAAACATTTCTCAGTAGTTCTCGTCCCTCAATCATTTTACAAGTGTGTGATTAATCATGTTTGAAATGTTTTCTGAGAATTTTTTGAAAATTATGTTAGTGATTGGAAATAGTTTCTACAATAAAATAGTTTTAATATCTAAATAATACAGTAATGCACAATCAGAGCCGTAAGTAGACATTTAGGTGCACTGTGCCAGAAAGAGAATTGGTGCCCCTCCCCCCTATTTAAAATAGGGACAGGGCGTTGCAAAAATATAGGGGTGGGGCTTCATGGGGAAGATGTGCGGTCACAATAGAATTCCAATGCATATTATGCCGTACAGTAGTCTCCATTATTTACATTTTGCCACACTGTAATGCCACTTATACAAATTACTCCAGGCTTCGCCCCTTCTACACATTACAACAGGTAGAGCCCTCTTTTACAAATGAGTGAGTGTGAGTTAGTGCATGTTTTTTATACTTACATACTTACATACATTTTTATACTTGCATCCCATCAGCCTTCTCGCTCCCAAGCGCTGCAGTCTTCAGATGCGGAAAGGGAAGCCGGGACCGATGAATTATAACTACAGAAGTGAAGCGGCAACAGCTGCGGATGGATGGACACTACTGCTACGGTGTCAGGAGTGCAGCCATGTGGGTTTTGCCAGTGGTCCTGCGCATATGCTCTGTGTGCCACACTGCGGGAGTGGTGGAGACACTGATGGAAAAAATAGAAATTTAGACACAGAAAGAGATGGGGCTGAGTGAAAGGTGCAAACACAGAGGAAGAAATATGGACTGAGAGAGTGGGGTTGAGGGAGAGCTGGAGATACTGAAACATATTAGGACTCATATAAAAAGAGGGATGAGGGAGACATAGATACACTGAGGGGAAAAGAGGGATTCAGAGGGAGCAGGGGAACTTATGGAGAGGTTGAGACACTGACAAAAAAAGGGACTGAAAGATTGGGGACTGAGGGATAAATGGACACCCCAAGGTAAAATAAGGACTGATAAAGTTGGCTGAGAGATACCTTGGAAAACATAGGGACTGAGAGAAAATGAGATAAGAGATTTAGAGGCACTGAGGAAAAATAGTGACTCAGGGGCAGATGTATTAAGCCTTGAGAAGTGATAAAGTAGTAATAAAGCAGTGATAAGTGGAAGTTGATAACGCACCAGCCAATCAGATCCAATATGTAAATTGCAGTTAGGAGCTGATTAGCTGGTGCATTATCACCTTCCACTTATCACTGCTTTATCACTTCTCCGGGCTTAATACATCTGCCCCTCAAAGAGGGCTGAGAGAGAGAGGTGAATACACTGTTTGAAAAAATAAGGACTGACAGACAGGGGATGGGGAAGAAGTGGAGACACAGTTGGAAAAAAATAGGTTCTCAGAATAAAGGGGGCTGAGACAAAGGTGAAGACACTGAGGAAAAAAGAAGGGATTAAGACAGAGGGGGCTGGGGAAGAAGAGGATACAGTAATTGTATGGAAAATATTGACTAAGACAAAGAAGGCTGAGAGAGAAGGTGGAAACAGTGGAAAAAAACAGGTAGTAACAAAGAAGAGGCTGAGAGAGAGGTGGAGACAGGGTTAAAAACATAGGCATTTACAGAAAAGGGAGCTGAGAGATAGAGAGACTGAGGTAAAAAATGGGATTCAGAGAGAAAGAGAGCGGACTAAAGGACACTGATAGAAAAACAGGGATTTAGAGAGAGAGAGACAGCTGAGGAACAGAGATATACTGTGCAGGAGTTGGGGACACTCAACTGGACAGGGAGCTGCTGATTCTGGAGTCTGAATTCCATGGTGTGGGGATGAGGGCAGTGACCAGGGGAAGAGGTAGGGGGTAATGAGCTGCTGCAGGGCATCTGTGTGATCGGGTGCACCTGTCACCGCTGTCCAGCTCAAGTCACCGGGGCTCCTTCATTCATATCTGAGTCACTGCGGGGGCAAAGCGGGGAGCTCCTGCTGGGGTCCAGATCCCATGATGCAGGCACATGCGAGCCTGCGAGTGCAGTGACTGGGGGAAGGAGGCGGGGCCTGGAGTAGGGAGCTGCTGGGGTCAGGAATGGATCACATGGTGTGGGCACTGCTGTCGGCGTCCCTGTTTGTGCAAACTAAATCACCTCCAGTTGACTGGGGGAGAAGAGGTGTGTGTCCCAGGAAGATCCATGTACGAAACCTTCTATCATCTACCAGCAGGTGCACAAGTAGGATTTAACTACATTTGTATACAGACATACTGTATGTATATGTTGATCTTTTATTACCTACAGTATGTCTGACACCCTCCAATTAATGTATCAGATCCAAGTTATAAGTGCTAAATCACTGCAAGCAATAGGGTCTAAACAGTATATCTCTCTATATGTGTGGGTTGAGCGTCTCAGTTGCTGCGTATATGTGTGTGTGTGTGTGTGTGTGTGTGTGTGTGTGTGTCAGGTGCTGCATGCATATGTGTGTGTGTGTGTGTGTGTGTGTGTGTGTGTGTGTGTGTGTCAGGTGCTTTGTTTGTGTGTCTGATACTGTTGTAACTCTGTATAATGTATAGAAGGTCCGTACAGGATAAGTAACTAGCATTAAACATATGTAAATAGGTTTATAGCCACATGAGTATGAGTGGAGGGAATGCACTGGGGAAGGCATGTACATGATTAGTGCAGGTACCTAGCTGAAGAGGGGCTTGTGCTGGGACCAGTAAACAGAAAAAAAACAACTGAGCCAATGGAGAGATCACATGACCAGGGAAGAGGAGACAGAGAGAGACTGAGCGACCAGGAGCTGGGCGAGGGTGTTATCAGATCCATACTGATGGTGCTTACCCCTCCTCGATCCAGTGGTTAGAGAGACTGAGGGCAGTAGCCGGTTGTAGGTGCTGACTGGGCCTACCACAGACTGACTAGAGTCAGGTATAGCAGGGAGGAGGTGGTGATTAGCTGCTAGAGGCAGCTCCGCTGTTGTGGCAGTTTTCCTCCATCATAGGTGAAGAGGCAGCCCAGTCCTCCTTAGGATCATTTTGGAGGAGGTGCCTCGACTGAATATAGATTACCTGAGATGGGGTGGACATTAAGTTTGGCGGGCGGTCAGGAGGAGGAGTCTTGCCGCTGAATAGAGCACAGCTAAGTGTGACAAGAGGATCAATTGCAATGCAGCCAGGTAGTGCCAGCAAAAGCTGAGAGGTGCTACTGTGGACAAACCGCCAGCAGGATGGAGGAGTTACCTGGGGTAGCCTTAAGTAGTTTGACCCCTATTAGTGGGAGAAAGCACACCAAAAAAAAGCTTCCAAGTAGCTGTCAGCAGACATGGTTATCCTAAACTGTTGGGGAGCACTGAGACACAGTGACATGCTATTAAATAGCATTGTGCGGAGGAATCCTCTGAGTACTAGTTAGACTGCAGAAACTGGTAGGACTGTTCGGTAGTGGAAGCATTCTATACTGAGCATTGCAGTAACTGGGTGGCTGACTGTGTAGAGGAAGGTAAGCTCATAGACCAGAGCTCCCGTACCACTCACGTCATTGCAAGTAATGTTATATAACATCATTGAGCACCATACACTTTCACAGAGTTAAGGGTGTGCAATAGCAACTCCTTACTCAGAGAGACTAGTAATTAGAATACACCTGAGGTAATCCCATCTCTACCAGAACTGTACTATATGAGAGTGAAATATTACTTACTGAAAGAGGTAGAAGGATACTGTTCCCCAACCAGTTATTTATAGTGTGGCTAACAGTTACAGAGATGATGGAACACTAATATTTGTCCTTAGAGGAACATAGAATGGATGAGATATAAGTTAAAGGTCTTGTATATAGGAATTTTATTGCTACAGTGTGTTCTACTGACCAATGATATATCAATCGATATTATAACCCCAAGAGGATACAGTGGCAGATCCTCGGGTCCTACATAGATGCCCTTCTTGCAGAACCATACAGGCTCCGACTCAAAGTAAAAAGGATAAGGAATGAGATACTGGGCGTGCAAGGTTAGAGTTAACTCAGACGCTATTGAAGCATAGCTACTCCTCTCTACTGAGCCCCAACGATTTAAGTTACTGTAGTAAAGGTACATTTATATAAATACCCGGGCATTAAGGTACTCATGAGTGTTATGATTATATACAGAGTGACAGTGTCGGAATGGGACATGAAAGGCCCACCGGGGGAATGCAGTGGTAGGAGCCCTTGCTTTGAGGCTTGGCATACCATTAGTGAGTGCATGGTCTGGGCCTCTTGCTAAATATACTGTATATAGTAAATACTGCTAGTGCATGCATGTTAATCTACCAGGTTAATAACAGAAATGCACTGTACAAAACAGACAATAGTCCTGCACAGTATAATGTAACACATGTATAATATATAAGTGCATAATATGAGGTTAGGGAAGGGCTCACCGGGGGTTTCCCCTCTACCCCTGTGTGCCAGACCAACCCTGCAGAGTGATTCAAAAGTCACAGTACACACTTTTGTTTCAAAAACTGTGCCAGAAATGGGAAAACAGAATAATCCAGTAAGGTATGGATGAGGAGGGATATCTTTTAGGGTATGTACTGAACATGGGCACCATCTTGAAATCAGCCATTTTGTATCTAAGTCAGTTTTTTTCAAATGGAAAGGGGGTCGTGTAAACATGTCAATCAACATCCGAATTTGCTGAAACGTTTATTGCTGAAAACACATTTGAAATAACATTTATGGTTCAAAAGTTACAAAAAACTTTTTTTGTTGAAGCTAACTGAAGATGGCTTTGACAAAAGAGGAGAGAATTGAGGTCAGTCGCTGTGTGTGTTTGTGAGTTTAGGGGTTAGAGGGGAATGGGGAGGGCTGGAGTACTAATGTCTTAACAAATCAGAGTTTTAATAGGGAAAGATTGGTAGGTGGGTCCACTACTAATTAATTACAATTAGTACCTATGATGTATATTTGTAGTAATGTATTATTTGTGGAGGTGCACCCTAGAAAGTTTATGAGTAAGTATTAAGAGAACACAAGAGGAAAAAAGGTTTTCTCTTTTGGTGGGGCACTCTCCTACCTAGTATTGCAGGTGAAGTATTGTTATGCACACCAGTGCCTGCAGGAATGTACTGGTGTTTGAACTGTTATGCAAAACAAATGGACTCACAGACAGACTGGGGAATATGACATAACGTACACAGAAGGTGATAGGGTAACAAAATACACACAAAGTGAACAGAGAAGCCCAGAGGCTAAGGAACTGGGTGTCTCCCTTGTATTGGCAATGCTCAGATGAGAAAAGCAAGATGTTGTGTTAATACGTAGATAACCCGAAATGCTGTTGCTAAGGGCAACAGCAAAACCCTAAAGGGTTACCAACGGGTGTGGCAGTAAACTCCTAGGTCAGAGATGGAATGATAGACACAAGGAGAGTCTCCACAATCCTAATTCTCACTTGCAGTGCACAGGTTCAGCTTACTGCCACTAAACTGACCCCTGACACCTAGCACAGTGAGACAGGATTAGACAGGCAAGTCTTAGAATACAGCCGCAAACTTGCTAAGTTCACAGAGTAGTAACAGAACCCCAGCAAGCTAAACGACTGACTCCAGTCTTACTGCTAGGTCTGGATTGGCAGAGTGTAATACCAAATCCCCAGGCCTATTTGCAGTAAGCAACAAACAAATACAAAGCTACACAGTACTGGCTAACTTTCAGGAACTGACTAACCAACAAAGATTCAGCAGCATCTGCTTACCCTAAGAAGAGGCCTTATAAAGCAGGTGCTGTCCACGCCCCACTCAGACCTCACAGACTGTGAGCACAAAAACCAGCACCGGATCCCCTACCGTGCACAGAGCCTGTAACCACTGCACAGCAAAAGACCCGAACCGGAGTATCAGCTGCGCTCAGGTTACTCTGCTAGCACTTGTCTCCCGGTTGCCATGACGACGTGGCAGCACAGGGCAGGAGACCCTAACAGTACCCCCCCTCTGACGAGGGGTCAAAGAACCCCTACCACCGGGTTTATCGGGGAACTGCGAGAAGAAAGAGCGTATCAGTCTGGGGGCATGAAGATCACAACTGCGCACCCACGACCGCTCCTCCGGGCCATACCCCTTCCAGTGCACCAAAAATGACAGCCGACCCCGAACCACCTTGGAGTCAAGAATCCTTTCAACAACAAACTCCCTCTGGCCACGTATCAGAAGAGGGGAAGGTCTTCCACTGGAAGAAGGATTACTAATCGCCCGTTTTAAAAGGGAACAATGAAATGTTTTATTGATACCCAAAGAACGGGGCAGATCTAACTGAAATGCCACCGGATTGATAACCCTGGTGATCTTATAAGGGCCTTTTCCACTTATCAAAAACCCTTTTGGTCACTAATGACACAGACACAAGGGCTTTCTTCACTTTCCGCCAAATACCTCTAAGGACCGAAACCACAGAGGAACCACCAGGCGTGGAGTCCAGGGGGTCAAAAGAATTGGCCTTAGGATGATGCCCATACACACAAAGGAAGGGAGAGATCCCTGTAGCAGAGTGAGCCGCGTTGTTATAGGCAAACTCCGCCATGGACAGATGAGCAACCCAGTCAGTCTGACACTTGGAGACATAACACCTGAGGAACTGCTCCAAGGACTGGTTCACCCTTTCAGTCTGCCCATTAGACTGCGGATGGTAGCCTGACGACAAGCTGACAGAAATCTGGAGATCGGAACAAAATGCCCTCCAGAATTTGGCCACAAACTGGGATCCGCGGTCAGAGACCACATCAAGTGGCAACCCGTGGAGACGCACAACATGCAGCATAAATAATTCAGACAGGCGTCTGGCCGATGGCAGCCCAACCAGTGGAACGAAGTGCGCCATCTTCGAAAACCTGTCAACGACAACCCAGATGGCTGTCATCCCCGAGGATTTGGGCAAGTCCACCACAAAATCCATTGAAATGTGGGTCCATGGCTTAGATGGGATAGAGAGTGGATGTAATGGGCCAACAGGAACCCCTCTAGGAGTCTTATTTCAGGCACAGATGTCACATGCCCGAACCCACTGATCCACATCCTTAGCCACCGAGGGCCACCACACCGCCCTAGATAGCAACTCCCGAGTTCTGGCAATACCCGGGTGACCTGCCGACTTCTTGGCATGGAATTCCAGGAACACTCGCTGTCTTAACCTAGGAGGCACAAACAAAAGACCTACCGGAAGGTCTGGAGGAGCCTGCTCCTGTGCTCTAAGGACTAATGATAAGAGGTCCTGGGTAATGCCCACTTTAATACATGATGGGGAAACAATGGGCAACGGCTCCTCGGTGGTCTCTTGGATTGGAGCAAAACTCTGCGAGAGCGCATCAGCTTTGATGTTTTTTGACCCAGGGCGATATGTTATCAAAAAATTAAAGCGAGCAAAAAACAAAGCCCATCGTGCCTGCCTGGCATTGAGACGCTTCGCTGACTCTAAATATGCCAGATTCTTATGGTCAGTGAGAATTGAGACCACAAACTTAGCCCCCTCAAGCCAGTGTCTCCACTCCTCGAGTGCATCCTTAATAGCCAACAATTCCCGGTTACCCACGTCATAATTCATCTCGGCAGGCGAAAATTTACGGGAAAAGTAAGCACAGGGATGAAGGCGATTATCAGACACTCCCAGCTGAGAAAGCACTGCCCCAATACCCATCTCAGAGGCATCCACCTCCACCACAAAAGGACGCTCTGGATCTGGGTGTCGCAGCACCTTGGCCGAAACAAATGCCCTTTTGAGACGGGCAAAAGCCGCTTTAGCCTCACAAGACCAGTGAGCAACATCCACCTCTTTCTTAGTGAGTGCCACCAAGGGCGCCACTATAGACGAAAATCCAGCGATAAATCGTCTATAAAAATTCGCAAAGCCCAGGAAACGCTGAAGCGCCTTCAAACTAGTGGGCTGCACCCAATCCAGGACTGCCTGTACCTTGGAACCCTCCATTTGGAAACCTTCTGGGGAGATAATATATCCTAGAAATGCGATTTGCTGAACTTCAAATTCGCACTTCTCCAGCTTCGCCCCAAGCCGGTGGTCTCTGAGTTTCTGGAGGACTAAGCGTACATGCTTCCGATGTTCCTCCAGGGAATGGGAGAAGATTAGGATGTCATCTAAGTATACAACTAAGAATCTATCCAAATATTCCCTGAGCACATCATTCATGAAATCCTGGAAGACTGCCGGGGCATTACAGAGCCCAAAAGGCATCACCAAATATTCATAATGCCCTGAGTGGGTATTAAAGGCAGTCTTCCATTCATCCCCCTCTCTTATTCGGATTAGATTGTACGCACCGCGTAGGTCAATCTTAGAAAAAATGGTGGCAGTACGAAGCTGGTCAAACAAGACCGAAATGAGAGGCAGTGGGTATGAGTTTTTAATCGTGATACGGTTCAATTCCCTGAAGTCGATGCAGGGTCGCAACGAACCGTCCTTTTTACCCACGAAGAAGAACCCCGACCCAACTGGAGACTGTGAAGGTCTGATAAATCCCTTAGCCAAGTTCTCCTGAATGTACTCTGCCATAGCCTGAGTCTCAGGACGTGACAGGGAGTACAACCTGCTCTTGGGAAGCTTAGCATTTGGCAACAAATCAATGGCACAGTCATAGGGGCGATGGGGAGGTAGTACCTCTGCAACTTTTTTGGAGAACACGTCCGCAAAATCTGCATAACACCCTGGCAATCCTGGCAAACTTAGCTGCGAGAGCCTGACTGGAAGGCTCAAGCAACTCCTGAAACAATCAGTACCCCAACTAAGAATCTCCCCAGAGACCCAGTCAAATTGAGGATTGTGGGCCCTTAACCAGGGTAACCCCAACACCAATGGGGCAAAAGTACAGACAGTCACATAAAAGGACAATTTTTCAGAGTGTGTGGCTCCAATAAACAAAGAAATCTGGCTAGTGCAAGAGGTAATTTTACAATGGGATAATGGTTCCCCGTTTAACCCACAAATCTCAATTTCCGATGCCAAGGGTACTAAGGGAAAAGAGTGTTTCAGGGCGAATTGGCGGTCCATAAAAACCCCGTCGGCCCCACTGTCCACAAAGGCCTCAGTCTTGACAGTTTGACCGAGGATCTTCAAGGTCACCGGAATGATAAAAGTCTTCTTGGGAAATTCTGACTTCTGGCCTGACAGGATATTTCCCATCACCCTCAGGCCCTGAAGTTTTCCGGCTTTTCTGGGCATGATACTACCACATGACCTTTATTCCCACAGTACAAACACAACCCCTGCTGTCTCCTCCGCGTCTTCTCACGCGAGGAGAGGCGGGTAGCCCCAATCTGCATAGGCTACTCGGAAAATTCCTCAGAGTCTGAGGTTCCCTTGGGAAGGAAGGAAATCTCAGTCTCCCTTTCAAGCCTACGCTCTCTCAGCCGTCTATCCACCCGGATGGATAACTGCATGAGCTGATCCAAGCTATCAGGCAAGGGATATTGTACCAGTTGGTCCTTTATCTGGTTAGAAAGACCTCTTCGGTACTGGTGTCTCAGGGCTGGGTCATTCCACTGGGTATCATGGGCCAACCTCCGAAACTCCGTACAGTAAACCTCAACTGGCCTTCGCCCTTGCTTAAGGATCGAAATCTGAGCCTCGGCTGAGGCCGTCTTGTCAGGGTCATCATACAACATGCCCAGTGCCGTAAAAAAAGCATCAACACTTTTAAGCGACGGACAGTCAGGCTGCAACCCATATGCCCAGACCTTTGGGTCTCCTTGTAGCAAGGAAATCACTATGCCCACCCGCTGAATCTCCGACCCAGAAGACTGAGGCCTAAGCCGGAAGTATAGCTTGCAGCTCTCCTTGAAACAAAAGAACTGCGAGCGATCTCCAGAAAAACGATCCGGGAGATTTACTTTCGGCTCCTTAACCCCTGCAGGTGCTGCTGCTGCGGGAGCCCCGCCAGCAGCCTGGGAGGTGTGCATTTTAATGGACAAATCATTAAATTGTCGAGTCAGGACCTGCACCTGATCGACCACCTGTTGCAACGTATTTTGAGGGGTATGCTCCATATTCCCACAAAATTTCAACAGGAGTATTAGGCTGCTGAATATGTTATGCACACCAGTGCCTGCAGGAATGTACTGGTGTTTGAACTGTTATGCAAAACAAATGGACTCACAGACAGACTGGGGAATATGACATAACGTACACAGAAGGTGATAGGGTAACAAAATACACACAAAGTGAATAGAAAAGCCCAGAGGCTAAGGAACTGGGTGTCTCCCTTGTATTGGTAATGCTCAGATGAGAAAAGCAAGATGTTGTGTTAATACGTAGAGAACCTGAAATGCTGTTGCTAAGGGCAACAGCAAAACCCTAAAGGGTTACCAACGGGTGTGGCAGTAAACTCCTTGGTCAGAGATGGAATGATAGACACAAGGAGAGTCTCCACAATCCTAATTCTCACTTGCAGTGCACAGGTTCAGCTTACTGCCACTAAACTGACCCCTGACACCTAGCACAGTGAGACAGGATTAGACAGGCAAGTCTTAGAATACAGCCGCAAACTTGCTAAGTTCACAGAGTAGTAACAGAACCCCAGCAAGCTAAACGACTGACTCCAGTCTTACTGCTAGGTCTGGATTGGCAGAGTGTAATACCAAATCCCCAGGCCTATTTGCAGTAAGCAACAAACAAATACAAAGCTACACAGTACTGGCTAACTTTCAGGAACTGACTAACCAACAAAGATTCAGCAGCATCTGCTTACCCTAAGAAGAGGCCTTATAAAGCAGGTGCTGTCCACGCCCCACTCAGACCTCACAGACTGTGAGCACAAAAACCAGCACCGGATCCCCTACCGTGCACAGAGCCTGTAACCACTGCACAGCAAAAGACCCGAACCGGAGTATCAGCTGCGCTCAGGTTACTCTGCTAGCACTTGTCTCCCGGTTGCCATGACGACGTGGCAGCACAGGGCAGGAGACCCTAACAAGTATATGCTTGGTTGGAGCATCGGCTTGTGCACACTCTCCCCTCCACAGCCTCCTTCACGTCCAGCTCGTAGACCAGAGCTCCCGTACCACTCATGTCATTGCAAGTAATGTTATATAACATCATTGAGCACCATACACTTTCACAGAGGTAAGGGTGTGCAATAGCGACTCCTTACTCATAGAGACTAGTAATTAGAATACACCTGAGGTAATCCCATCTCTACCAGAACTTTACTATATGAGAGTGGAATATTACTTACTGAAAGAGGTAGAAGGATACTGTTCCCCAACCAGTTATTTATAGTGTGGCTAACAGTTACAAAGATGATGGAACACTAATATTTGTCCTTAGAGGAACATAGAATGGATGAGATATTAGTTAAAGGTCTTGTATATAGGAATCTTATTGCTACAATGTGTTCTACCGACCAATGATATATCAATCGATATTATAACCCCAAGAGGATACAGTGGCAGATCCTCGGGTCCTACATAGATGCCCTTCTTGCAGAACCATACAGGCTCCGACTCAAAGTAAAAAGGATAAGGGATGAGATACTGGGCGTGCAAGGTTAGAGTTAACTCAGACGCTATTGAAGCATAGCTACTCCTCTCTACTGAGCCCCAACGATTTAAGTTACTGTAATAAAGGTACATTTTTATAAATACCCGGGCACTAAGGTACTCGTGAGTGTTATGATTATATACAGAGTGACAGTGTCGGAATGGGGCATGAAAGGCCCACCAGGGGAATGCAGTGGTAGGAGCCCTTGCTTAGAGGCTTGGCAAACCATTAGTGAGTGCATGGTCTGGGCCTCTTGATAAATATACTGTATAAAGTAAATACTGCTAGTGCATGCATGTTAATCTACCAGGTTAATAACAGAAATGCACTGTACAAAACAGACAATAGTCCTGTACAGTATAATGTAACACATGTATAATATATAAGTGCATAATATGAGGTTAGGGAAGGGCTCACCGGGGGTTTCCCCTCTACCCCTGTGTGCCAGTCCAACCCTGCAGAGTGATTCAAAAGTCACAGTACACTCTTTTGTTTCAAAAACTGTGCAAGAACTGGGAAAACTGAATAATCCAGTAAGGTATGGACGAGGAGGGATATCTTTTAGGGTATGTACTGAACATGGGCACCATCTTGAAATCAGCCATTTTAAATCTAAGTCAGTTTTTTTCAAATGGAAAGGGGGTCGTGTAAACATGTCAATCAACATCAGAATTTGCTGAAAAGTTTATTGCTGAAAACACATTTGAAATAACATTTATGGTTCAAAAGTTACAAAACTTTTTTTGTTGAAGCTAATGAAGATGGCTTTGACAAAAGAGGAGAGAATTGAGGTCAGTCGCTGTGTGTGTTTGTGAGTTTAGGGGTTAGAGGGGAATGGGGAGGGCTGGAGTGCTAATGTCTTAACAAATCAGAGTTTTAATAGGGAAAGATTGGTAGGTGGGTCCACTACTAATTAATTACAATTAGTACCTATGATGTATATTTGTAGTAATGTATTATTTGTGGAGGTGCACCCTAGAAAGTTTATGAGTAAGTATTAAGAGAACACAAGAGGAAAAAAGGTACTCTCTCTTGGTGGGGCACTCTCCTACCTAGTATTGCAGGTGAAGTATATGCTTGGTTGGAGCATCGGCTTGTGCACACTCCGGTCTCCCCTCCACAGCCTCCTTCATGTCCAGCTCTCTGTACAAATAGTATCTTCTGACTTTTCCTTTTCAGTTGCACCCACAGCTCGGCAACACTCCTACAATGTAGCGCTATCAGGGCATTCCACCCGGGTCTCAGAAAAAGGTGCTGATTGACAGCTCAGAGCAGTCCCTAGCCCCTCCTTTTTTTTCCCTTTCAATGTAAGCCATAAAAGTCAATTTTAAATCACATGACTATGTGTGACTTGCTCATTCTCAATGCACTGAGGACTGCACATTGGAAATACCAGCAGTCACTATAGTTTTACAGTGGACCTTTGCCTGTTTATTTTCTAAGCACTCTGATTAGAGCCGGCTCTACTCACCTAAGGTCTGCACTGCCTTATAGGCCAAGGTGGTTTCAGCAATGTCAAGCATATATCTACTGTATAATTCTCTTTTCACCATCTAGGGATCTGGTGATCTGCTCACTGGCAATTTCTTTGACCAGAAACAGCGATCAACTTTTTCCATAATAGAGGGCTATTAGATCCTTTCCTCATTATCCTCATTTTATTAATTATATTGTGATTTCCTATTTTATATACATTTTTCTGAGTATTTGATTATCTGATTATTTGATATACAGTTGTGCTCATAAGTTTACATACTCTAGCAGAATTTGTGATTTTCTGGCCATTTGTCAGAGAATATGAATGATAACTCACAAACTTTTCTTTCACTCATGTTTAGTGGTTGGGTGAAGCCATTTATTGTCAAACAAATGTGTTTACTCTTTTTAAATCATAATGACAACAGAAACTACCCAAATGACCCCGATCAAAAGTTGACATACCCTGTAGATTTTGGCCTGATAACATGCACACAAGTTGACACAAACAGGTTTGAATGGCTACTAAAGGTAACCATCCTCACCTGTGATCTGTTTGCTTGTAATCAGTGTGTGTATGTATAAAAGGTCAGTGAGTTTCTGGACTCCTGAAAGACCCTTGCATCTTTCATCCAGTGCTACACTGACGTGTCTGGATTCTGAGTCATGGGGAAAGCAAAAGAATTGTCAAAGGATCTGCGGGAAAAGGTAATTGAACTGTATAAAACAGGAAAGGGATATAAAAAGATATCCAAGCAATTGAGAATGCCAATCAGCAGTGTTCAAACTCTAATTAAGAAGTGGAAAATTAGGGATTATGTGGAAACCAAATCACGGTCAGGTAGACCAACAAAAATTTCAGACACAACTGCCAGGAAAATTGTTCGGGATGCAAAGAAAAATCCACAAATAACTTCAGCTGAAATACAGGACTCTCTGAAAAAAAGTGGTTGTGGTCGCCAGAAGAAATCCATTACTACACAAATGCCACAAAGCATCCCGCTTACAATACTCCAAACAGCACAGAGACAAGCCTCAAAACTTCTGGAACAAAGTCATTTGGAGTGATGAGACCAAAATTGAACTTTTTAGCCACAACCATAAACGTTACATTTGGAGAGGAGTCAACAAGGCCTATGATGAAACATACACCATTCCTACTGTGAAACACGGAGGTGGATCGCTGATGTTTTGGGGATGTGTGAGCTACAAAGGCAGTGGAAACTTGGTCAAAATTGATGGCAAGATGAATGCAGCATGTTATCAGAAAATACTGGAGGAAAATTTGCACTCATCAGCCCGGAAGCTGTGCATGGGACGTACTTGGACGTTCCAACATGACAATGATCCAAAACACAAGGCCAAGTCGACCTGTCATTGGCTACAGCAGAATAAAGTGAAGGTTCTGGAGTGGCCATCTCAGTCTCCTGACCCCAATATCATTGAGCCACTCTGAGGAGATCTCAAACGTGCAGTTCATGCAAGACAGACCAAGAATTTACAGTAACTGGAGGCTTTTTGCCAAGAAGAATGGGCAGCTTTACCATCTTAGAAAATAAAGAGCCTCGTCCACAACTACCACAAAAGGCTTCAAGCTGTCATTGATGTTAAAGGGGCAATACACGGTATTAAGTACTGGGGTATGTAAACTTTTGATCAGGGTCATTTGGGTAGTTTCTGTTGCTTTTATGATTTAAAAAGAGTAAACACAGTTGTTTGACAATAAATGGCTTCACCCAACCACTAACCATGAGTGAAAGAAAAGTTTGTGAGTTATCATTCATATTCTCTGACAAATGGCCAGAAAATCACAAATTCTGCTAGGGTATGTAAACTTATGAAAACAACTGTATATTCATATACTCAAGAGTGAACTAAAATAACAGGCTTACTTTTAAATGACAAAGGAATCATTTGTAAAATTGTCCTGCAATTACTTGCCAACTATTTAAGAAAATATTACATGCAACATATTATTCACCCCAGAATATATCATATTATGTATGTGATATAACTTCCTCCTACAGTACTTGTGCCGTATTTATACAGGTTTATCAATCAGCCTTAATTATATATAACATAGCGATTTCATTGTTCAGTCAGATGCATGCAACATCTGAGAATAATTAACTACAGACGTGGTTACTCGCGAGACGTGGTTAGCCACCAGACGTTAGTTATCAGGCGGGCACAGAGGAGCAAGCAATGGGCCCTCCATTAGCCAGATTTTAATATATGGAATGTTATTACCAGCTGCCGCGGCGTAGTCTTCCTGCTATGGCAGTAGTAACGGAACTACTAATTAGAACTAGAGATGTGCGGTGGGCATTTTTTGTGTTTTGGTTTTGAATATGGATCCCCACTTGTGTTTTTTTTATCTGGATTAGTTTTGCTAAAACCACCCTTTCGGGTTTTGGTTTGGGGATCTAGATGATTTTTGAAAAAAACACAAAAACAGCTAAAATCACAGAATTTGGGGATAATTTTGATCCTACAGTACTATTAACCTAAAAAAAATAATTTCCATTCATGTACAGTCTATTATGAACACCTCACACCTCACAATGTTGTTTTTAGGCCAAAAGGTTGCACAGAGGTCGCTGGATGACTAAGCAAAGCGACACAAGTGGGCGGCACAAACACGTAGCCCATCTAGGAGTGGTACTGCAGTGGCAGACAGGATGGCAGTTTTAAAAACTAGGCCCCAAAGAGCATATAACGCAAAGAAGAAAAAGAGGTGTAATGAGGTAGCTGGATGTCTAAGCTAAGTGACAAATGTGGGCGGCACAAACACTTGGCCCATTTATGAGTGGCACTGCAGTGTCAGACAGTATAGCAGTTTTAAAAACTAGGCCCCAAAGAGCACACAATGCAAAGAAGAAAAAGAGGTGCAATGAGATCGCTGGATGACTAAGCTAAGTGACCCAAGTGGGCGGCACAAACACCTGGCCCATTTAGGAGTGGCATTGCAGTGGCAGACATGATGACAGTTTTAAAAACTAGACCCCAAAGAGCACATTATGCAAAGAAAAACAGAGGTGCAAGATGGAATTGTCCTTGGGCCCTCCCACCCACCTTTATGCTGTATAAACAAGACATGCACACGTTAACAAACCAATGATTTCAGCAACAGGGTCTGCCACAGGACTGTGGCTGAAATGATTGGTTTGTTTAGGCCCCCACAAAAAAAGAGCAATTAATTCCCCCACCAAAAAAGAAGCAATTCATCTCTCCTTGCACAAACTGTCTCTACAGAGGCAAGATGTCATCCTCATCCTCAAATTTGTCACGCCTTTCAGTGTGTACATCCTCCTCCTCACTATTAATTAGTTCCCACTGGAATCCACCATCACAGGTCCCTGTGTACTTTCTGGAGGCAATTGCTGGTAAAGGTCTTTCTGGGGGTATTTATAATTTATTTTGATGAACATAATCTTCTCCACATTTTCTAGAAGTAACCTCCTACGCTGATCGCTGACAAGGTTACCGGCTGCACTAAACACTCTTTCGGAGTACACACTAGAGGGGAGGGGGGGGAGGCTACTTAGCTAAAAAAAAAGCCAATTTGTGCAAGGGCATCCAAATTGCCTCTTTCTCCTGCCAGTAAGATATAGACTGTCTGACATGCCTACTTGGATTCTGTTACCAATATAATCCTCCACCATTCTTTCAATGGTGAGAGCATCATATTCAGTAGACAGTAGACATGTCAGTAATCATTGGCAGCTATTACAGTCCGGACCAGATGTCAGCACTTGCTCCTGACTGCCCTGCATTACTGCCGGTGGGTGTGCTCGGAAATTTTATCCTTTTCCTCGCAGCCCCAGTTGCGGGAGAAAATGAAGGAGGAGCTGTTGACGGGTCATGTTCCTCTTGAGTTGACAGCTGTATCACAGCAGGTCTTTGATCCTGTGCAGACTTGTGTCTGCCGGAAAGAGAGATACAAAGTAGACTTTAATCCTAGGATCGAGCATGGTGGCCAAAATGTAGTGCTCTGATTTCAACAGATTGAGCACCCTTGAATCCTGGCAAAGCGAATGAAGGGCTCCATCCACAAGTCCCGCATAATTTGTGGAATCGCTCCGTATTAGCTCCTCCTTCAATTTCTCCAGCTGTTTCTGCAAAAGCCTGATGAGGGGAATGACCTGACTCAAGCTGGCAGTGTCTGAACTGACTTCACGTGTGGCAAGTTCGAAGGGTTGGAGAACCTTGCACAAGACGGAAATCATTCTCCACTGCACTTGAGTCAGGTGCATTCAACCTCCTTTGCCTATATCGTAGGTGGATGTATAGGCTTGAAAGGCCTTTTGCTGCTCCTCCATCCTCTGAAGCCTATAGAGGGTTGAATTCCACCTCATTACCACCTCTTGCTTCAGGTGATGGCAGGGCAGGATCAGGAGTGGTTGCTGGTGCTCCAGTCTTCGGCACGCGGTGGTTGAATGCTGAAAGTGGCCCACATTATTTCGATCCACCGACAGTATCTCCAGCATACCCCTGTCATTTAAAAAAATAAATTTGCACCACCAAATTAATTGTATGTGCAAAACATAGGACATGCTGGAATTTGCCCAGATGTAATGCACACACAGTATTAGTGGTGTTGTCAGAGGAGAGTCTAAGTGGGGTAAGCCATTGTGGGGTAAGCCATTGTGCAATGATGTCCCTCAGTTTCCGTAAGAGGTTGTCAGCGATGTGCCTCTTACGGAAACTGGTAATACACAGCGTAGCCTGCCTAGGAACCAGCTGGCATTTGTGAGATGCTGCTACTGGTGCCACTGATGTTGTTGATGTGGGAGGCAATACATCTACCCAATGGGCTGCCACAATCATGTAGTCCTTAGTTTGTCCTGCTCCACTTGTCCACATGTCCATGGTTAAGTGGACACTGTGTACAGCCACATTTTTCAGTACACTGAGGACACTTTTCTTAATGTCCCTGTACAGTCCGGGAATCGCTTTCCTAGTGAAGTGTAATCTAGATGGGATTTGGTACCGGGAACACACTACCAACATCAATTGTCTAAATCCCACTGCACCAATGGTGGATACTGGATGCACGTCTAACACCAACATAGCTGTCAAGGCCTCAGTTTTCCGCTTTGCAAAAGGATGACTGCTGTCATATTTCATCTTCCTCGCAAAGGGCTGTTGGACAGTCAATTGCTTAGTTGAAGTAGTACAAGTGGTCTTCCAACTTCCCCTCTGGGATGACGATCGACTCCCAGCAGCAGCAACAAAAGCAGTGGCAGCAGTAGGCATACCACTCAAGGATCCTCTGGAGGTATCCCGGTTAGGAGAGGACTCATCAGTCATGCCAGAGAAATGGCCTGCAGGGCTACTGACGTTCCTGACTGAGGAGGAAATTGACATTGAGGGAGTTGGTGGTGTGGCTTGCAGGAGCTTGGGTACAACAGGAAGAAGGGATTTAGATGTCAGTGGACTGCTTACGCTCTTACCCAAAGATTCTGAACTTGACAATGACTTCTGATGAATGTGCTGCAGGTGACGTATAATGGAGGATGTTCCTAGGTGGATAACGTCTTTACCCCTACTTATTACAGGTTAACAAAGGCAACACATGGCTTGACAACTGTTGTCTGGATTTGTGGAGAAATAATTCCACACTGAAGAGGTGGATTTGGTACTTTGCCCAGGCATTACAATGGCCTAATTCATCCCATGGACAACAACGGTCTCCCCCGGTGCCTGATTTAAACCACATCACCATCAGAATCCTCCTCGTCAACTTCCTCCTCAGCGCCAGCAACACCCATATCCTCATCTTGTGTACTTCAACAGTGACATCTTAAATCTGAATATCAGAAATTGGACTGTGGGTGCTCCTTCCAGCACTTGCAGGGGGCATGCAAGTGGTGGAATGAGCCACCTCTTCCCGTCCAGTGTTGGGAAGGTCAGGCATCGCAACCGCCAACACACTTGCTGCAATATTTACTAATATTCGTGTTTGAGTCGGTTTGTGTAGTGTTTAAACTCGTTTTGTATCGGGTGCATTTTCATGCAACTTTTTGAATCCATATACGCAAAGTTACGAAGCAGTCGACTTTATGGTTGTCGTGTTTTCCAATGTCGATGCCAGTCATTTTTTTGGGCACATTTATGGCCGTCATTGTCGTTTGCGTACGTGTTTTTGTTGCATTTGCTGATTTTTTTCCAAAGTTAAACGCGGCAGGTTTTTTTTTTTCCCGCGGCCGCATTTTCACTTTCAGTTTCGATTTTCAGCCCCGTTCGTGATTGGTTGTGTTTAAGATGGTAGGAGTGTCTGTGCGCAACCATATAAATACGCACCAAACCATCCGCACCTCGTGGGTTTAGTTAGTGGTGAGGAGGAGGGAGGTTGTGCTGTGGAGGTAGGTGAATTTGTGGTTTGAAAAAGTCACGGGTCACGTGACGAAACGCGTCAGGACTCCTCCCCCTTTTCAATGAACACCTGCATCTTCCAGGACACAGCTACTCTACCTGAAATTTACCTGCGGTAGTGACGGGCGGCCACCATTTGGCACGGAATCGAGCCGTGGGCTCTGTGTGGCAGCTGCGACCGGCCTCATTTTCCTCCATCCCGCTGACCACCGGCGGACGGTGCACGTCCAGGTAGTCTGGGAGGAAGCTTCTCAGTGCAGCCTGATCTCTGTGGCGGTGTCTTGTCCTGCAGCCTCACGCCTGCCGTCCGCACTTGTCTATACGGCACATACCGGGTGACTAACAGCAGGTTAATTGAGCTCAACTCAGCGGTTGGTTTACACATCTAGACACGCCACGTGCCCTCCAGCTTCACTATCTATTGGGCAAGTTCTGGACTCAGCCGGGGACGCCCGGGTCCACCAGCCCATATGGAGAGGTAATTTCTTTTATATACAACCAACATATGCCGGTAATCTGCATTGAAGTTCATTCCTTAAACGTGCAGTAACTGTGTCCTACTCAGGAATCACATTCAGCAGCTGTGGCAACAGTGTTTCCCAAGGATTGTAACATATTGTTACATTTGAACTTTCAATCAGCCAGTTCAGTGAAATTTTAATGTTACAAACAACAATTGCAATAGCTTAGATAATTCATGTGTTTTTAAATATATGCATGTGGCAAACCAGACAGCTACGATCAATATTACCTATGAATTGTCTTTATTAAACTGTATTTTTATTAGATTATTGTGAATATTAAATACACATATTTTTTTATATAAAATCATTTGACTCTTTGGTTGTTACTGAACCTGTGAAATTATGGTGTGTGGATTTCATGAGCGCCGCTATTAATTTCTTTAGCTGGTGAGGAGTGTTGGTAGCAATTTCTGAGTGTGGTATTGTGTTTGAAAGTCGTCTTGTCATTCTTGTTGTCTTGTATTTTGTGATTTTGTCTCATTTTTAGTCCAAGTTATTTTTCTTTATAGTCCCTTGTCAGTGTGTGTGTGTGTGTGTGTGTGTGTGTGTGTGTGTGTGTGTGTGTGTAAGTTGTGTAGTGGTAGTGGAGGAGTGTGTTGTTTGTCTTTTTTTTTTCCTGTGTTAACTGTTTAGACACACAATTATGTGTGACTCAGAGGTGGGTGAGGTGGAGGGTGTGAGTGAGGGGGAGGAGGTTGGTCAGGTGGAGGAGGTGAGTGTTAGTAAGGTTAGTGAGATGGAGGAGGTGGGTGAGGTTGCTGCAGCAGCCTCAAGTGATAGTGACAGTCAGAGTGCTCCGCAGCCACGCACCACTACTAAGACTGGGCGGAATGTAAAGTTTAGTTTTGCTGAAAATGTGGCATTGGTGCGTGAGCTGATGAAGTATCAGAGGCAGCTATTTGGCCCTGAGTCCGCCAAGGTGCCAACACGGAGGAAGACGGTGTTGTTGGTGAAAGTTGTTCCTGCTGTCAATAGTGAGGGGGTGGTCAAGCAGACGGAGGACAAGTGCCGCAAATGGTACTATGACATAAAGCGACGTGTCAAGTCCAAAATGGCCAAGGAGGCCAAGTCGGCCCGGAAAACCGGTGGTGGGCAGCCCTATATTGCAAGTTATCTGGAGTATGAGAAGTTGTCTCTGCAACCCATGTCCGGGATTCAGATAGGCCCAGGAAGAATGGTGAGCATGTGTATTTGCATTTACATTCTATGTTTTTTTTTTTAAATGTGTGTCATGTGACGTTGCAGATTACTCCCATCTTCAAGTGTGTGTCAGCAAATACATTGTTTTGGTTAATGTTTTATTCAATAGCCAATGTAACATCTTACTTTATTGTATGTCATGTGTTTTTCTGACAGATATTTTGCATGTGTAGTTTGGACTTGGTGTGTCTCTGAATTGTCCTGCAATAATGTTTTCCTTTTGGCCGTTTTTTAATTTAAAATTGTGACTATGTTTTATATTTAAGTGATCCATGTGCAATGTTTTAAAAACAGTGGTTGTCATGTTAGAGGCTGGAGTACTGGAAAGTGGTTTGGAAACCACTTACATGTGTAGTGTCATTATTAGATAATGTTAATTATTTAATTAAATTTACACTATTTTTTGTTGTTGTTTGTATTTGTACCGTGACACCACACTGCAGTGTAATTTTTTTTTAAATTGCTACATTTTGTTTTGGCTCATATAGTGGTAATGTGTCTTTGGAGTGTCACATCACAGAGCAATTTATATATTGCATCTGTAATATTTATCATTTCAATACAAAATGAAGATGTGTGTGTTATTTTTTTTTCTTTAACTTGTGGCCTATGTCAGTGTCCTGTACATGTTTTCCTGTGTTGATGTTGCCATAGTGCATATGTGTTTTGGTCAATGTTTTTAGTTGTTTTTTTATTTTTGTATTTCCGTTCCTTATGTTTTTTATAAATAAAAACCAAGCATTTCTAAAAGAATAAATGTTTATAAGCATAATGGGTGGATGTATACACAATAGCATGATAAAAAAAATGTTTTTCTTTTGTACAGTGTTAGAAAAAAGCAGTACTACTCGTCGGCCAGTAACTCCTATCACATCTGATGATGATGACGCAGCGGAAGCAGGTAAAGTGTCCATTGTAGTATAGGGTATGCTTGTAAAGGAATGGCCATAACAAAATTGCACTTTCATTAAAAGGTCCATCAAAAGAAGTATGGAGCAGCAGAAGTGGAACTTCTGTAAGACATCACCACAAAAAACCTGTGGCCGAAAAGAAAGCCAGGTCGTATGTCCCGGCCCAAACACAGCAGGCTACCCCACCACGAAGATTATCGTCCGTATGTTCTGTCCCCCCACTCCAAATTTTGGACACACCTCCAAGACGTCATCCACACTCCCCTCATCTTGATTGTGAGTATCAAACTGAAAAAAATGTGAAAAATTTCAGAAAGTAATCAAAATATTTCATAACCGCATTAAGTCAAAACACATCAAAAACTTAAATACTTACCGCAGTAAGTAAAAGCTGAATTGGAATCCAAGCTAAATGTCCTTGTCCACATCCAGTAAAGATATTTATGTCCACTTGAGCCATACAGTATGACATTGTGTGTAAGATGATGCAACTAAAAAGCATGTTGGTTTTATTGCAAAACGTAAGGTTGTTTTTCCACATTTCACATGTGTGTTTGAGGTAACATTGCAAAATACATATAAAAACATTACTATGTTTGCTTGAACAAAGCTATAAGGTAACACATTATGTATTCCAATGTGTTTTTATGGTGGAGTATGTGTGAGCTACAATAAAAATAAAGTGTTTGCTTTCACAATTAAGTAACCAGACATATTTGCCATAAACAGGCATATGTATGTATTTAAGCTATGAGTGATGATGTTGCTAGGCAGAATAGTTGTAAGCAACAGTGAATCACATGTGTTCCATGTGTAGTGATTTATTTACATTTCTCAAACATATGGATAGCTAACGGAGATTTGTTTAACATTTCAGCTTCTAGTCCGGGGAACAGCATCCCTCCGCAACAACAGCAACACAGTGACATGGAGGAGACAAACATCTTAGAAATGCAGCCATTAATGCAAGTAATGAGCCTCCCAGCACCTGTGAGTACACCACCACAGCAAAGCACACCACCACCACCACAACACAGCCCAACAACACCAGGAACACAAGGCCCTGATCAGGTGTTTTGGACCATTTGGGCTAGACAGCAAACCACTAATGAAGATTGCCTGCGTAAGCAGACACAAATGTTTGCAAGCCTACCATCTCACCTCAGAAGAATATCAAGAAATCTGAGTAGACAAAATGAACAAACAACCAGAATAGGCAATACCATGGAACTCATGTGTACAGACATTACACAGGTCATGGGCAACTTACAGCGCATAATGGAAGAACAGCACAGACAACAGCAAAGTTATATGAGCATTTTTCAAAACAATCAAAAAATTAATGAAAGTTTATTCCAAATAGTAGACAATCAAAATGCTGCTACACGTGAACTCAATGCCACCCTCACTAACCTGAATGAAACACTCAGATGCATGCACCAACAGCAAACAAGCAGCAGTTCTGGTACGACTACTCCAAATATCACGCCAGTCTCATCACCACCAAGACGCTCCACCAGAGCACGACAACATGACAGTGCTAAAGTAAAAGGGCAGAACAAGCAGCCACCAAAAAAAACGTGAAAAAAATACAAGTTAGACATTTGTGATAAGTAACTCAAAATAGTTAGTAAGTGTATTTTTGGCTAAATATATATAACACTTAGCTCCTTGACACTTTTTTCAACATCATTAATTATAAGTGCTACAAACAAAAACAAAAAATTTGTACGCGCATTTATTATTTACCATTTTTTTTGTATTGGAGGAGGGAAATGTTGATGGAGCCACACATACATGTTAGCAGGAAGTAAACTGACCACTTGATTTTTTTTCTAATCATTACTCTTTCTAGATTCCAATCATTCTCTTTTCCTGCAGACACAATAATTGGCAGCCAGGCAGAATGTCTTTAGCAGGAAGTAAACTGACCACTTGATTTTTTTCTAATCATTACTCTTTCTAGATTCCAATCATTCTCTTTTCCTGCACACAATCCAAATTACAATGTTATTGATACATATTTTAGCTTTCTTCTCTATACAACATTACAAGAAGAACACAATTGAGTTGCGTAAAAAGCTTGTAATATGTTGGCTTTGTTTTGTTTTAAAAACATTGTCAAAATGAATGTCAGTATTGTTGGGACATGCTTGTGTGTGTTAAAAATTAGTAAGAATGTTTTTACACATGATGCTGAAACAAACAAATATGTACTTTTACATCAAAAATCAAAGAATGTGTATAATAATGTATATGTGTGGCAAACTGTGTATTTACTTACACATCATCAAGTTTACAGCATCAAACATTAGGAAATAAATTATTCCTGATTACAGTAAGTTTGTGTGTCTTAAATATGATGGTGCATCACACATAGGGACACATGTATTCCTCAAGGCTAACATATTATATGTTGAGGAGTGTTTTTTGGGAACACAGGTTCTCAAACTCTGCCCTCAGGAACCCACACAGTGCATGTTTTGCAGGTCTCCTCACAGAATCACAAGTGACATAATTATCTCCACCTGTGAACCTTTTAACATATATCTGTGAGTAATTCATACACCTGTGCTTCTACTGGGTTACATGAAAAACATGCACTGTGTGTGGTCCTGAGGGCCGAGTTTGTGAACCTGTGCATTAGGACGTTACACACAATGATAAAGTGAAATACTAAATGGATTATGTGGGCTTGTAAGAAATTAGCACCTCAAGTTTACGATCACTTATCCAGACTTAATGCATGCCACTCATAATCTGTTGTTTTGAAAATAAAAATACACACAATACACATGCAACATTTGTTTTTCATAAAGCGAGGGTATGTTTGTATGTGTCAAGGAGACAGACACATTCTGAGTAATGATTTTGGGTAAAAAAAGGCAAAACATCTATTTATGATTATACAACAAATGAAATAAGCAAACCAAGCTTACCTTAGAAATAGCGATTGATGATCTCTTGCCTAACCTACCTCCCTACATCTGTACTCCAAGTATCACCAGATGTCTCTAATTCCTCTGCTTGCTGGCTGATTTCTTCCTCCTCCTCCTCCTCCTCCTCCTTCTCCTCAACATGTGGCAGATGTTGTTGCAAACACATGTTATGAAGAGAGCAGCAGCAGAACACAATTTGAGTCACCTTGGAGGGACTATACAACAAAAGGCCACCAGACTTATCCAGACACCGAAACCTAGATTTCAGCACACCAAAACATCTTTCTATCATATTCCGCATGGACTTATGTGCATGATTGTAATTGTGTTCAGCAGGGGTATCAGGTCGGGACAATGGAGTTAGAAGCCAAGAGAAACAACCATATCCTCCATCACCTAAAAGACAGATATAGTAACGTGATTCATGTTAACATACAGCAACACATAAGTAACACACTGTGGGGCAGATGTATTAACCTGTAGAAGGCATAAGGAAGTAAACAACCAGTGATATGTGCAAGGTAATAAAGGCAGCAGACAATTTGTTCCTAAATGTTTATTTACATATTGGAGCTGATTGGCTGGTGCCTTTATTACCTTGCACAGATCACTATATTCTCACTTCCTTATGCCTTCTACAGGTTAATACATCTGCACCTGTATTTGGACAAAGAATACGCAGGCCTACACATATCAAATTACATACCTAGCAGCCATCCATCTGGCATTTGTCCGTCCTCAAACTTATCAAAGAGGGATGACTGACTGAGGATGAAGGAGTCATGGCAGCCCCCAGGGTAACCAGCAACAACACTCATTATTTTGAGATTTGCATCACAAACCACCTGCACATTTGTTGAGTGCTCGAAATGGCGGTTTGGCTGAATGTGTGTGCAATCTATGTCTCCAAGCACATTGGGCATGCCAGCCAGCTCATAGAAATCTACCCTGACGGCATGCCACTGAGACTCCTGGGTAGGGAAGCAGATTGAGGCCTCGGTGTGGGGCTGTAAAACAGCCAACACCTGTGTGTATATTTTAAAGAACAATAAACATGAGATTTTAGGACAGAACTGGCCACCGAGAAATTAAAACAAACACAAAACAGAAGAGGTAGTTAGGTATACATCATCTGGGTTAAGATTCTGGAAAATGAGGGCTGTGAGATTCCTATGACATCCCCAGACACAGCCTGAAAGCTGCCAGTAGCCAGAAAGTGCAACACAGCCAGGAGTTTGTGCAGGCCTGAGACAGAGCGAGAGCGTGCTGTCTTAGGGTCTAGGCCCAGTTTGACAAGGTCATGCAGACGGAAAATGTTGTTACGATTTAGACGGAACATCTGTATGACCTTATCATCGGACAATGCATTCAAGTTTAAACGCCCCCTAAAAAAACGAGGCCTGCGCAGCCTCCGCGGAACCTGTACAACCTGCTGACCATGTTCAGTTTCTTGGCCCTGGTTACTTACAGGCTGATGTCTGAGTCTGAGGAATCCCACAGCACACAAAAGATCACTGGCCCACAGTCCTGCTGCCATTTCTGAGTGTAGGTGTATTGAAATGGGCCTAACATCCTTTTATAGGCATCCTAATTCTGGTGTGAGTGATTTTTTATTTGCAACACATGTAAACACTGAAAAAAGCAGGTCTATTTTTTGCCGCTTTTTTTAACTATTCGCAAAAAAATACGACCGCATTTGAGCACTCAGAGACTAACACCCAAATACGAATGAATAGTGAATTCCCGTATTCTATGTAATAACAGCTGCGTTTGACCGATGGTCTATTCATTCGTATTTGTGAACGTTGTCATTCAAACCATTACGAATAGTCCAAACACTGCCGAGATTTGTGCTTAGTGAATTCCCGGATTGGGACTTAGAAAAAAACAAACACAAATCGGACAAACTCAATTTTTTAGTAAATATTGGCCCTGGACTCTCCTTGGGGATTTGTGATACCATCTTAGAATGCACAGTTCTTTTCTTTACACTGTCCTTTCTCCACCACATTCAAAATATGAGTAAAATATACAATTTTCTTAGAGAACATACAACAAAAATTTTCACTTATTCTCTCATTCTCTCCTATCTCAATCACTACAGTATCTTATATTCCCCTCAACTATCTTTCTTAACTTCAATCTATCCTAAATACGGTGGAAAGACTGACATACTGTTCTTGCCACTTTGCACCTGAAAATCCCTACACTGGCACCCAGGGATGTGCAGTGAGGTAAATGGCTGATGAGACACTGGCTAGTATCAGATTTACATACAATATATGAGCCCAAGGGTGCATGTGGGCATTATACACAGGTGAAGCAGTATATACAGCTGGAAATTTGGTACGTTTTGATCAGAGATGTTTGGAAAAGGTAGGCAGGGGAGCCACTCCCTCATCTGCCATAGACTTTTTACTCCGGAGCTTTGATTATAAAAATGATCCGAATAATACAAAGAAGATATTAATAATATATTCTTAGTATTTCTCATATTCTTTATATACTATAAAGCCTCATCAATTCCACATTTCCTTGAGCATTCCCAAATCTGCAGCTTTCATGTGCCTTGTCTTTTCTCACTTCTACAAGCAAGGCTTCTCATTTGCTGATACCCAACTAGGAATTACCTACCATGCCTGATCAAACTCTCCAGTCTTCAAATTTATAGAGATTCTCTATAAACATACCTTGTTGCTAAAGCCTACTTTACTCTCTGTAATCCCAGTCACCACACTCACTTGTAGCAACTCATCTCTTCCTCTTTCCAATTAGATTTTTAAGTACATGCCTTTTTGTTTTCAAAGCTAAACTTCATTTGTCTATTTATATTTGCCTGTTTTATATATGTTTTTTATAATTGTCCAGCACTGAAGAGGCTATAGTATTTTACTAATAATAATAATAATAATAATAATAATAATAATAATAATAATAATAATGCTATAACTGCATTAAAATAATAACATACTGTAACAACATTGTTTTTAGTTTTTTAATAGTAAATTGAGGTAAGGAATGAGTTTCCAGCCATCAATTTTATCTCTGAAATCAGTGCTTAATTGTTCTGATTACATCCAGTATTGTTAAAAGCTCAGATAATTAGAAACAGAATCAAGAAGAGCTATTTAGAATTTCAGTATACGAAAAGATCTATAATAAGCAATTAGAATATGCAACACAACCTCTATAATTAAATATTAAATAGTTGCATCTGTATCTCAGGTAATTGTAATATTTATTGTTATACTAATAATATAATATACTTTTAAGAGCCAAGATCATCTAAATAAATGTAATTTGTTATTACAGGCTCAAATTGTGAAGGTCATTAGACACACATATATTATTGCTCGCTAAGTAAATAAAATCCCCCAACAAAGCTTTAATTGCACTTCTGAGTATCTCACAAAGTTCCTGATGATTAATGAATCTGAAGAAGACTCATTTATCATGAGTTATAACCATATCTTTTTAGGAGAGCATACACTGGATGAAAATAACAGATTATGTCAATGAAAAATAAATCCATAAAACAATACAAGGAAAAAGCTTTGTATATTCATAGTGGACAAGGTGCATGAGGTGGAAAGAGTGAGCATGCATTGCCTCTCAATTCATAGATATAATCAACGCCTGCTTTTTGCTCGTGATAAAACAAATTAGAACAAGAAATTGAAAAACAATGATGTCCTCAACATAAAAATGTACTGTATATGAATAAAAACAATGGATCCATATAATTAATTTAATAGCTATAATTACATATACAGTAGATTGAGGCATAACCATACATCCTATAAACTACTTAACAGTAAAATGACAAAAAAATATATCCAATAAGGACTCATTTTATATAATCCCAGCACAATATAAGGGGCAAATTAAATTAAGCATAAATTTCAATCAGAATCTCACAATATGTACAGCTACACACAATGGCTTATCACACAATGGCTTAATTGGACATGCACATGTGACACATATATATTCTTAATAGGTCATACTAATAATACCATATTATAATACATAGAGAGACAGAGACATATACTGGCTTTAAAAATGTTGTGACTTTTAAGAAAAAAATCAAAGAAAAAGAGGAGGGGAGTAGGTAAGTGTCAGATTCAGAATTTTATTGTACTCTCTGCTATACACAGGGCAGGAATGGCTTATACTAGAGTGTAACAAAATAGGCGGTTGAATTACGCTTATCCTCATTCAGCAACACATTAAACACTGAGCAAAGAAGAATAGAACAAAGCTAGACTAAATACCCCTTTTCCACTAGCTCAAAAAACACAGGTAAATGCACGGGGCTCGCATTTACCTGTGTTTTTTGCTAGTGGAAAAGGGTCAACCCGGATTAAGTGATCCGGGAATTCTACACGGGTTGAACATGAGTTCAACCCGGTAAGCTGTGCAGTGTAAACGGAAGCTGTGTCGATGCGACACGGCTCCCGTTCACAGTCTATGGAAGGGCGGCGCTGGGAAATCATGTGATCTCACAGCGCCACCCCTGCCGCGTCGCCAGCAGCATCACCAACCAGGCAATATGCCGGGTTGGTGAGTGCAGTGGGAAAAGGGGCTGAGCACGGGCCACAGCCGGGTAGCACACGTGTCAGGCTCCCGGCTGCGACCCGTGCTTAGAGGTGGAAAAGGGGTATAAAACAAGGTATGCAAACTGGTAGTGGTAGCTATACTACTGGAGCCTAGAACACAGGAGTGCTTGTAGCCTTGAATACACAGGATGACTCAGTCTATAACACACTAGGGATATGTGTATTTGCTAAGGCAGTTGAACAACTAGTGACAGTAAATGGCAACAGCTCTGTACACAGATACTAGCAGATAGTGTTGGAGACCGCATGCAGGAGGCTGTAGAATAACAGACTGAAGTTGGAAGCACATGTAGTACTGCAGGAAGCAGATAACACACTGGTGTTTAGGGTCAGCGCTAAGGTGGTCATTCCGAGTTGATCGCAGCCAGCAACTTTTTGCTGCTGCTGCGATCAACTTGTCCACGCCTATGGGGGAGTGTATTTTAGCTTAGCAGGGCTGCGATTGCTTGTGCAGCCCTGCAAAGCTAAAACATTTTCAAGCAGATCATGACTAGCCCAAGACATACTTACCCTGTGCAATGACCTCTGCGATGCTGGAGCCGGCTTTGATGTCAGACATCCACCCTCTGTTCTCCAGTACACGTCTGCATTTTCCTTACCACTCCCCAAAAACGCCAGCCAACGGTCCGGATCTGCCCAGGAACGCCTTCTGTCCGTCAATCTTCTTTCGGTCGGCTCTGCGACCACTTTTTTTGTAGGACGTGATGTAACCCAGTGACCTCTGTTGCTGGGCAACGACGCACGTGCGCAGTGCGCCCACCGCGCATGCACATTCCAGACCCGTTCGCACCGCAGCGAGAAACCACTGCATGCAAATGGGTCGGAATGACCCCCTAAGTACAATAAGGAGAAATACAGTTGAATCCTTAATGCAGAAACGGAGAGTGATGAAAATAGGACTAAATCCAAGTAGCTGTATTAGTATCACTCTGTAAAATTGGAGAGGACATGGAACATACGCAGGAAGCTCATGAGATAGAGAGCTGTTTCTGGTATACAGGGACCATGAGTAGCTTGAAGACAAGTTGCCTTGGCCATGGGAATGTGACAGAGCAGTTTAAATAGGGTGTTCTACCATAGGATTGGATACTTGTGTCATGTGAGTAATAAAGACATTGTTAATGGCTGCATAGCATCAGCTGACTTTAGGCAAGATGCCAGCATCAATTCCACACTAGACTGCAGTAACAGGTGCACTCTAAGATGACTGGCCCACAGGGACACACCAGCTAGTGTATTGGAAGTGCCGGGTGTTGTAAGAGGGGCTGACAAAAAAATGATCCAACAAATAAACTCATTGGTAAACTACCCTTAGTCCTTAGAGACAACTTATGGTGGAGCCACATGGATGAGTGGTGAACACATACTGTTGGGGATCATCAGTTGCCAAAACCCTAACCTAACCATCCCCAAAGGGAAAAACACATGTCCATGTCTCCTAGTGAGTCATGGGGGTAAATTTACTAAGATGGGTGTTCTATTTAAGATGGGATGTTGCCCATAGCGACCAATCAGATTCTACTTCTCATTTGTCTAGCACCTTCTAGAAGATAATACCTGGAATTTGATTGGTTGCTATGGGCAACATCCCATCTTAACTAGAACTCACATCTTAGTAAATTTACCCTCTGGACTCTGTATTTAATTACCTTTACCTAATAAACCTTCAGTTGCTCTAACAGAAGCAAAAATCTCAGCCATTTGTTTGCTAGGACCTCTATATTCTGGGAGCAAAAATTATAGTGGCTACCCTTCATGAGGTTCTGGCTTATTGAATCTTCCACTTTACATCTGATTTAGCACATAAGATCTTTTGGCTTCATTCTTCATCTACTGCATGCCTGTGTGCATCCAATTTGGGATCGTGAAAAGATTATATGAATGAGTATGCAAAGACAAGGCTGCAATTGAAAATGTCAGCAATGATATAAGGAGATAAACGGAAGAAAACAATAAGCCACAGACTTGGATTTACATAGTGGAAAGAATAAAGGCCCTCATTCCGAGTTGATCGGTCGGTATTTTTCATCGCATCGCAATGAAAATCCGCTTAGTACGCATGCGCAATATTCGCACTGCGACTGCGCCAAGTAATTTAACAATGAAGATAGTATTTTTACTCACGGCTTTTTCATCGCTCCGGCGATCGTAATGTGATTGACAGGAAATGGGTGTTACTGGGCGGAAACACGGCGTTTTATGGGCGTGTGGATGAAAACGCTACCGTTTCCGGAAAAAACGCAGGAGTGGCTGGAGAAACGGAGGAGTGGCTGGGCGAACGCTGGGTGTGTTTGTGACGTCAAACCAGGAACGACAAGCACTGAACTGATCGCACAGGCAGAGTAAGGTTGAAGTTACTCAGAAACTGCAAAGTAGTTTGTAATCGCAATATTGCGAATACATCGGTCGCAATTTTAAGAAGCTAAGAGACACTCCCAGTAGGCGTAGGCTTAGCGTGTGTAACTCTGCTAAATTCGCCTTGCGACCGATCAACTCGGAATGAGGGCCAAAATCTCCCAAACAGCAAAGAGTTGAACTTTTTGAAAACACTATAATTGCTACATTGGGGAATATGGTGTCAGGTGAATCTTTAGACATTCATAGAACCAAATCATCTTCTGAACAGTTTTCCAATTTACCCTAAATGTTTCTCTAATGGCATAAGAATACACTCTACACCATACAACTAATTGAATGTACACAGCATATAAGAATGGCTGCAGTTACATAAGAGTTAACAACTCAAATTTTATTCTGATTTTTGTTTTTAGCTCAGAAAAAGTCCTTATATAATGGCATAAGTAATCTTCTCCTTACTGTCCACCCACTCTCTTTGCTCATCTGTCACTTCAGTGTCCAAGCCATGAAGGATGGCATTTATCTTAGTAATGGAGAAACAGCTATAATTTATAAAACCTACCAGTGAGGAACATGTCAGTCATGGCAATGACTCCATAAAGGATGTTTGACAACTCTATTTCTGAAACTCACCTCCTATTGCCTATTTATTTGCAAAGGCAGTCACCAGATGATAGAGTGGTCTTACTGTCATAACTAGGAAACTTTACAGTATAACAGAACATCTAGATATATATATTACAATGTAATCTGTATTCAGGAATAATGAGGCATAAAACTGTTTTTAAAAATGTTTTGCTACGAATGCAATGAAATAAAGGTACTGAGGCAGACATTTTATTGGACTAGGGGCCTAAATCAGACCTGATCGATGCAACAGCAGCGATTGCAGCCTGAAGCCCTATGTGGTGTGCGTACGCATTTGCGCGCGTGCTCAATCAGGCAGAGGTCATTGGTGTGTCGGCAGCATTGCGGCGGGGTGTGGCCAGCATTGGGTCAGTGCGGTCCGGGCAATGCAGGCATGTCCAGTCTGTTGCTGGGGCGGGCCTCGGCGGCTCCGTGACATCACATGCAGCCATCAGCCGCTGTGACCCAAAACATGGCAGGTAGCTGTCTGCCTCCGCAGCTAGGCTGCATAGGCAGGGAGCTACTTGCTGTGTGCGAAAACATCGCTGCCGTGCGATGCTTTCACACCTCTGCAGGGGGGGGGGGGGTTTGCATGACATGCGGGGCTGAGTTATACTCATTTTGAACAAGGATGCTTAAACACCAGAAAGTTTCAGGTGCAGTAGACAGAGTAAATTATCCAGGCACACGGTTATGAATAATTAGTGTACAATCATATAAATTAACTATAGGTGTAATTATAATGGTGACTACTGGTTGTTAAATTTGAGGAGTATTACCACACCCAACAAAAGACAAACTAAGTAGATATAGGAAAGTGCAGGTACTGTGGAGGCATGGTCACCAGAGTTTGCACAGCTATGCTACATTGTGGTACCCATCTGGGAGTGTGGTCACAGTATCACAGGGTAGTGACATCCCCTGCACTTTTTACCTGTTTCCCTCCTTTTTACCATCTGAAGAAGAGACATGGAGGGTGTGAGAAGGCATTCTCACATAGGCAAAGTTCAGTGAGGGTGTGTTTACTTAAATATGACTCAGGCAGACCAGTACATAAGTATATATAATATATCTCTGTAAAGCGCTGCGGAATATGTGTGCACTATATAAATAACTGGTAATAAATAATAAATAAATATGCCTGTAATGAGACACAACATTGCACCTAGTTTATGGCAGGTGAATGTAAATGACGATGATGTACAAGGCACACATACCACAGACACAGAGCCAGACGCAACACTGCATATGGGAAAAAATATGTAATCTTTCCATGCACATTTCTTTTGAGTGATTATAACCCAAGTTTCTCCCAACTCTACATTAGCCCATGGTGTTTTCACATTTACATTACAAGCAGTCATGTCACGAGCAATAAATTATATACATTTAACTATAACAATATATAGCCAAACTAAAAGAATTCCCAATACATTTTTATTTCATATGTATATAATATTTTGACAATTTATTAAGAAATAAATTGTATAATTGATTCTACGTATAAACTCCAGTTATTTAGAAATAACCTTACCAACCAAGGAATAGTATTTATCATATAAGTAGCATCCTGTTGCTGCTAGAGTGATGAAAAAAATGCAATTAAGGCACCTAAAATAATTTAAGATGGGAAACAAAATGTATAAATGACCATATCAATGTATAACTGACTGTGAAAATAATTTTAAAGAGTATACTGTAGTTATAATTAATTGAGTTTTTTGTGCTAGGAATCTTTGCAATAAGCTATTCAATAATACAAGCCAGTAAGATGCAACTGAGGTAATAAATTAATGGTAAACTGAGACTGAGACACAAATAAATAATTCCAGATCTCCTTAAAGACAAATTCCTTGGCAGTAACTGCAGTTGTCCTCTTGTACTTATTTGCATTTATTTTAAATTATGTCTGTTTATATCTCCCAAAAGCAGTTTACAAATCTGGAAGAATTCACCATAGAGTCAATTCAGAATGTAGGAAAATATTAAATGTTTGCTAATATCCATGAATTCCTTTTTTTTATCCAACCCCATTTGCCATATCAGTGCAGACTACGAATAATTATGTACTGTGTTATATTTTATTATTTTTTTGGAATGTGAGAGCAATTGAAAAATATAATTCACGAAGCTATATAAAGACTTTCAGATTGTGGTCATGTGAACCCTAAAAAAAAAAATGGCAACTGGAAAATGAAAGTATCTTTTTGAATCCAGTATTTTGACTGCAAAAATCATTTTAGCTCATGAACAGGCAATTTAATTAAATACTCTGTCAAGAAGATCAACTTATGGATACTTTGAGGGCACAATGGGGGTAATTCCAAGTTCATTGCAGCAGGATTTTTGTTAGCAATTGGGCAAAACCATGTACACTGCAGGGGAGGCAGATATAACATGTGCAGAGAGAGTTAGATTTGGGTGGGGTGAGTTCAATCTGCAATCTAATTTGCAGTGTAAAAATAAAGCAGCCAGTATTTACCCTGCACAGAAACAATATAACCCACCCAAATCTAACTCTTTCTGCACATGTTATATCTGCCCCCCCTGCAGTGCACATGGTTTTGCCCAATTGCTAAAAAAAAATCCTGCTGCGATCAATATGGAATTACCCCCAATATCATTAAAAGACATGTTTAGCTAAATGCACATAAATGATACATAGGGATAAATAAGCCAGAGCAAAATAAAACCACAAGTTTGTTAGTGTGGGCCCCTTTAAGATGTTAGTGGTTTACCTTTCATATGGGCAATTCCTTGAAAATATGGACTTAGAGCCTCAACATAAAAGTCGGCAAAGGTATATGTCATTATTGATCAGCCTATGTGCTCTATTTCGCTAATAGAGGAATATAAATTTGTGATCTAGTACTTCATGTTAGGGTCCTTTAAACTATAGGTGTTCCCTGAGTGAAAATGAGATGCGTTCAAGATGCCGGCTGTTGGGATCCAGGCAGCCAGAATACAGACAACAGAATCCCGACAACCTTCAGAATCCCGACTGTAAATATGGCTGCAAGGTTAGGTTTAGTGCCGGGTAAAGGGGGGTTAGGTTTAGAGTGGGGAGTTAGGGTTAGGCTATGAAGGGGAAGGTTAGGGTTAGGCTGCAGGGAGGGTGGGTTAAAAACCTCTGGGGGAGTTAGGGTCAGCCTGCGTGGACGTGAGGGTTAGGTTTTAAGTATGCGGGGATAGGGGAATTAGGTTTAGCAGCGGGGATAGGGGAGTTAGGTTTAGGCACCTTCGGGGGGTTGTTAGGTTAGGCAGAAATGGGGAGGTTAGGGTTAGACTGTGGGTAGGGAGGGTTAGGATTAGTGGGGTGGGGAAAGGGTATAACACCCTTTACTCACCCCTGTCTGTGTTTTGATCTTAGGGATACCAGCATCGATATTTCGAACGCCAGGTTCCTGTCCAGCAGGATTCCATACTGATTCCATGAAAACAATGTCATGGGCAGACTTTCATGCCTTTTTATATAAAGTAGAGATGTGCGGCTGGCACTTTTCGTGTTTTGTGTTTTGGTTTTGGTTCTAATTCCACTTCCGTGTTTTGGTTTTGGCTTGGTTTTGCCAAAACCACCCTTTCGTGTTTTGGTTTTGGTTTTAGAGCTGGATGACTAAGCTAAGAGACACAAGTGGACAACACAAACACCTGGCCTATCTAGGTGTGGCACTGCAGTGTCAGACAGGAGGGCAGATATAAAAAAGGCCCCAAACAGCACATCACGCAAAGAAGAAAAAGAATTGCAGGTAGTTGTATGACTAAGCCAAGCGACAAAAACAATTGGCCCATCTAGGCATGTAACTGCAGTGGCAGACAGGAGGGCAGATATCAAAAATAGGCCCCTAACAGCACATGATGTAAAGAAGAAAAAAAAGGTGCACCGTGGTTGCTGTATGACTAAGCTATTAGTGACACAACCACCTGGCCCATCTAGTAGTGTCACGCAGTGGCTGAATGTCGATAGTGGGCTGCAATTGTTTGGTACACTGACAGCATCTCCAGCACACTCCAGTCACTTTTAAAAAAAATCTGCAATTGGTGGACTTATACAGCAGTACCCCAGGACTAATACAGCAGTACCCCTAGACTCATATGGCAGTGTCACACAGGATTGCACTTTCCAAAAACTAGGCCCCAAACAGCACCTCATGCAAAGATGTCGAAGAGGTGCAGTGAGGTAGCTGTATGACTAAGCCAAGCGACACAAACAATTCCAACTGGAATTATACGTCCAAATCACTGGAATTATACATCCAAATCACTGGAATTAATTGGCAAAATCACTGGAATTATATGTCCAAATCACTGGAATTAATTGGCAAGATCACTGTAATTATACATCCAAATCACTGGAATTAATTGGCAAGATCACTGTAATTAGTAATTATACGTCCAAATCACTGGAATTAAATGGCAAAATCTCGCTGTCGCATGAATAGTAAAATGGAATCTAGATGGGATTTGGTACCGGGGACACAACACCACCATCAATTGTCTAAATCCCACTGCACTAATGACGGATACTGGACGCATGTCTAACACCAACATAAGTGTCAAGGCCTCAGTTATGAGGGCTTCCATTGTCATGTGAAGCTGAACCACTAGTCATGAATATAAGCCAGGGTCTCAGTCGTTCCTTGCCACTTCGTGTCGTAAATGGCATATTGGCAAGTTTACATTTCTCCTCAGACCATTTAAATTTCTTTTTTTGGATCTTTTTACTAAACTTTGACTTTTTGGATTTTACATGCCCCCTACTATCACAATGGGCATCGGCCTTGGCAGACGACGTTGATGGCATTTCATTGTCTGTGTCATGGCTAGTGACAGCAGCTTCAGCACTAGGATGAAGTGGTTCTTGATCTTTCCCTATTTTATCCTCCAAATTTTTGTTCTCCATTATGTTTCTGTAGTTACAGAACAGTAATGATTGATGGCTGATGGCCAGGACACTACCACTGGTCTGATGCAGCACAACACAGCAACACTGTGAGGGACTTGTTGTTGCTTTTATTATTATTATTATTATTATTATTATTATTATTATAATACTGTAGCAGTGGACATATAGCAGCAGCGTATACCACTGTGACTGCCTGGTCACTGGAATGACTGATGGCCAGGACACTACCACTGGTCTGATACAGCACAACACAGCAACACTGTGAGGGACTTGTTGTTGTTGTTATTATTATTATACGTCAGCAGTGGACCTATAGCAGCAGCGTATACCACTGTGTCTGCCTGGTCACTGGAATGGCTGATGGCCAGGACACTACCACTGGTCTGATACAGGACAACACAGCACCACTGAAAGCGACTTATACAGCTACACTGGATATATGGCAGCAGAGGACACCACCAGGCTCGGACTGGCCCACAGGGGTACACGGGAAACCACCGGTAGGCCCTCCTGCCTGGGGCCCCTCCTCCTCTATGGATCAGGTTCTAGACTGTGCACTTGAATTATATATTATACATATGTTACCTTATACTGCACAGGATTATGATGTATTCCCTACAGTACTTTGCTGTCATTAATCTGGCACATTATCATGCATGCACTAGCATTAATTACTATATAAATTATCAAGGAGTCCAGACCAGGTACTGTATAATGGTTAGCCAAACCTCTGTGGTGGCTGGCCACACCGCCTTTGGAGGCTGGCCACACCTCTAATCATTGGCCCCTACCACTGCATACCCCCGGTGGGCCCTTCATGCTCCAGTCCGACACTGGACACCACCACTGTGACTGGTAACTGGACTGATGCTGCACAAGACACTACCCCTTGTCTAAAGCAGGACAACACAGCACCACTTAAAGGGACTTATACAGTTACACAGGATATATGGCAGCAAAGGACACCACCACTGTGACTGTTCACTGGACTGATGCTGCACAAGACACTACCCCTGGTCTGATGCAAGACAACACAGCAAAAATGCAAGGAACTTATACAGCAGCCAGCAGCACTGGAGACATATCGCAGCAGAGGACACCAACATGGTGACAGGCTGGACTGATGCAGCACAATACACTGACTAAACTGGACTGGACCGAGCAGCACAACACAGCACAAGACTCGCCACCCCACTTTCCCGCCCCCACACAGACACTGAGGACAGAGACACGTCCTCCCACTACATTATCCGAGACTGGAGTGAAAATGGCCTCGATGCTCGGCTCCTTATATGGAATCCAAATCCCGCGAGAATCCGGCAGCGGGATGATGACGTTTACGAGTCAGGCTGGAAAACCCGAGCCGGGCTCGGAACCGGGTTCAGATTGTGAAGTTCGGTACGGTTCGGTTCTCTGAGACCTGAACCCGCTCATCTCTAATATAAAGCAATAAAAATATGTGTTTGATTAAATTATCACATAATATCTTAATATCATTATGATTATAATAAGTCTTTCTTCATGATATGGTTAGATTAAACATACAAGAGTAAAGTGGATTATATTACTGAAAAAAAAGTTAAAAAGTTTGACTACAGTATATATTCAGATTTTGAGACATTACCTCAAAATTCAGTTTTATATTTACTATAAGTTTACCGTGCTCATTACCCACTTGGTGATTCCTTTACCACAGTATGGCGATTTTGTTACTTTATTAAAAAATTTGTCCAGATTACACAAATTGTCATACTTTTACCAAACTTATGTAGCTGAGTTATCAAGGATAACTTATGCAAGATAGCACTTAAGCTATTTTGATAGTATTTTATATGGGGTTTTTATGTGAGCTGTTGGGTTATGATGATTTGTTCACTTTAGTGGTGGCCGTTTTATAATGAAGAGTTTATCACTGTAAAAAGGTGATTACATTACCAGTGGAATTGTCCTTATGTTAATGTAGTCATGAGGTTGTTGACTGGCAGCCTATTGAATGTTAGGGTGTGGATTTTGCAAGGTCATGTTAGTGATCCCTATCAATTGTTCCTTCTTTTGCCTGCTGGGCCCCTTCCCCTTTTTGGATTTTGTTTCTGTTTCTAGTTGTGGTGGCAATAATGGCTGTTTAGATGATTTGTTAATTATTCCTTAGTTTGGTCTGCTCGCCTCAAGAACTGATGATTGTTCCAACAGGGCATTTTAAACTGCCCATCCATTTGTGTCTAATATTGGAGAGTTGTACACAAACAATTGAATTTGGAATGGATGATTGTCTTGTTTTATGTTGTCCATTCTTGTTGTCCACCACAATACTGACTTTAATCATTTGAAAGAAACCTAATTACTTGTCAAATAAAATGTGACTAAACAGCTAACTCCTGTTGGCGTATATTTTATTTCAGTAGATAAGTATGTTATATATCTTTAATGTTTAGAACTGCTTTGCTATCAACTGTTTATGCAATTATTAAAGTGAAAACCAAAATGGTATCACCACTGCAGGATTTGTGAAGTAGACTGTAAGTCCATAATATTTAAAATAATATTTAAAGACACATTTAAAATCATGTTATTGTGAATTTGTTCCCTTTAATAATTATTTCATTTCATTAAGTAATTGCCTCTATATAACTGCAAGAGAGCATTTCTAACAAGGAAAATATTATTTTTTTGTATGTGTCCAACCAACCAAAAAGACAAACAGCCCCAAAAATGGCAGTAGGTACAAAAAGAAACAACGATCAATTAAAGTTTGGGTACAGATCTAATGTAAAACAATTTAAAAACACTGAATTCTATTGGCTTTAAAAATAACTAAACACACTCTAATGTGAAATGAAAAAACATCTGTTTGCATGCTTTAAGCCTTTACATTGTTCACAATATAGACACAATAGCCATTACATTGAATGTACTTCAGCAATAACAGCATAATGTTGAATTCCATTATGCATCAAAGACAAATACCACCGTGTTAAAAAACACCACTTACTAGGCCATATGCTCTTATTTATTATGTAGTAAGGTAGCTATCTATGTTACAGTATCCTGTGTTGCAGATGGTTTATATAAGCCAACAAAGTAAAATGTATATCTACAAAAATAGATCTTTATAAACCAAGAGCTTGTAATGAGAATACCAGCACAGGGGTCAATAGGGCAACAGTAACATTGTTAGAGTAATAACAAATTCACAGAAGTTTAGCAATAGAAACTCAGCTATAAAATGTGTTAGAATAATTTAGCGTTCAAGGGCTGTTCAGAGCAAATGTGGCACTATATATATATATATATATATACACACACACACACACACACACACACACACACACACACACACACAGCATATATATCTATAGTGCTCCTTGGTCCTAAGCGGATTTGTTATTAGTGAAGCAGTAAACATGACTAAAATAAATAAATATGAGAATCGTGACTAGTAAGTTTTGTGCTTTAATAAAGTAGACATGATACCTTGACTATAATAATACTGTATGTCCTGACTTTTCTTCTGCAGACAAATGTATCATAATTTATACAGAAATGCATCTTGTGTTGCCATCAGCGTGTGCTATGGAGAGCTCACTGTCTAAGTACAGAGTACAGCATCAGATTAAAAATCAGCTTCCATTTCTAGTAATTGAGAAGTTATATATCTTTTTCTATTTATAGCTTTATTATTTGAAATAAATAGCTTCATGTTTTCAGCAGATACATTTTATACAATTACTATATATTTAAGAATCTGTCGATAATCTTCAGGGTCATGCTGTGCTTTTTTCTTATGTAGGGGGCCTAATAAATGTAATGGATGTCATCATTAAATACAATGTTCATGGTTTTGCTCATGTGAACACAAAGAACCATTACTTATTATCTGAGTGTTCTTGTAAATAATAACAGGAATGCTGTGAAAAACGATCAACTTGTAATCGCTTGCTTTTTTTCCAGTCTATTCTCTCCAAACATTTTAGCTGACAATAAAATAACTGCAATTATACAAGGTTAAAACAATCATTAACCTACTGTTTTATCTACATGTTATGCATATTTGTATAGCTATTTCTTACTCTAAGAAGCTGCCATTGCATAAAATGTGTCTCTCACATACAGTATAACTGACTACAAACATGTTTACCCAAAAAAAATAAAGGAACGTATAATTATATAAGCATTCATGAATACATTTTTGGCAGCACATTTTCTGTAATATGCATTAGCAAATCTGGCCTCTACACAGGAATAGAGAAACTGTATTATATATACAGTATATATATATATATATATATATATATATGTATATATATTAGAGATGTGCACTGGAAATTTTTCAGGTTTTGTGTTTTGGTTTTGGATTCGGTTCCGCGGCCGTGTTTTGGATTCGGACACATTTTGGCAAAACCTCCCTGAAAATTTTTTGTTGTATTCGGGAGTGTTTTGGATTCGGGTGTTTTTTTTTTTTCAAAAACCCCTCAAAAACAGCTTAAATCATAGAATTTGGGGGTAATTTTGATCCTATAGTATTATTAACCTCAATAATAACAATTTCCACTCATTTCCAGTCTATTCTGAACACCTCACAATACTATTTTTAGTCCTAAAATTTGCACCGAGGTCGCTGGATGACTAAGCAAAGCGACCCAAGAGGGCGGCACAAACACCTGGCCCATCTAGGAGTGGCACTGCAGTGTCAGACAGGATGGCACTTAAAAAAATTGGCCCCAAACATCACATGATGCAAAGATAAATAAAAAATAAAAAAGAGGTGCAAGATGGAATTGTCCTTGGGCCCTCCCACCCACCCTTATGTTGTATAAACAGGACACTGTTAAATACTTTAACAAACCCATCTTTTCAGTGACAGGGACTGCCACATGACTGTGGCTGAAATGACTGGTTGGTTTGGGCCCCCACCAAAAAAGAATCAATCTCTCCTTGCACAAACTGGCTCTACAGAGGAAAGATGTCCACCTCCTCCTCATCGTCCGTTTCCTCACCCCTTTCACTGTGTACATCCCCCTCCTCACAGAGTATTAATTCGTCCCCACTGGAATCCACCATCACAGGTCCCTGTGTACTATCTGGAGGCAATTGCTGGTAAATGTCTCCATGGAGGAATTGATTATAATTTATTTTGATGAAAATCCTCTTCTCCACATTTTCTGGAAGTAACTTCCTACGCCGATTGCTGACAAGGTTACCGTCTGCACTAAACACTCTTTCAGAGTACACACTGGAGGGGGGGGGCAACTTAGGTAAAATAAAGCCAGTTTGTGCAAGGGCCTCCAAATTGCCTCTTTTTCCTGCCAGTATATGTACGGACTGTCTGACATGCCTATTTGGATGCTGTCACTCATATAATCCTCCACCATTCTTTCAATGGTGACAGAATCATATGCAGTGACAGTAGACGACATGTCAGTAATTGTTGGCAGGTCCTTCAGTCCGGACCAGATGTCAGCTATCACTCCTGAATGCCCTGCATCACCGCCAGCGGGTGGTTTTGGAAATTTTATCCTTTTTCTGGCAGCTCCAGTGGCAGGAGAAAATGAAGAAGGAGCTGTTGGCGGGTCACGTTCCACTTGACTTGACAATTGTCTCACCAGCAGGTCTTTGAACATCTGCAGACTTGTGTCTGCCGGAAAGAGAGATACAACGTAGGCTTTAAACCTAGGATCGAGCATGGTGGCCAAAATGTAGTGCTCTGATTTCAACAGATTGACCACCCGTGAATCCTGGTTAAGCAAATGAAGGGCTCCATCCACAAGTCCCACATGCCTAGCGGAATCGCTCCGTTTTAGCTCCTCCTTCAATCTCTTCAGCTGCTTCTGCAAAAGCCTGATGAGGGGAATGACCTGACTCAGGCTGGAAGTGTCTGAACTGACTTCACATGTGGCAAGTTCAAAGGGTTGCAGAACATTGCACAACGTTGAAATCATTCTCCACTGTGCTTGAGTCAGGTGCATTCCCCCTCCTTTGCCTATATCGTAGGCAGATGTATAAGCTTGAATGGCCTTTTGCTGCTCCTCCATCCTCTGAAGTATATAGAGGGTTGAATTCCACAACGTTACCACCTCTTGCTTCAGGTGATGGCAGGGCATGTTCAGGAGTGTTTGCTGGTGCTCCAGTCTTCTGCAAGCGGTGTCTGAATGCTGAAAGTGGCCCGCAATTCTTTGGGCCACCGACAGCATCTCTTGCACGCCCCTGTCGGTTTTTTTTTAAATTCTGCACCACCAAATTCTTTGTATGTGCAAAACATGGGACGTGCTGGAATTTGCCCACATGTAATGCACGCAAAAAGGCCCTCATTCTGAGTTGTTCGCTCGCAAGCTGCTTTTAGCAGCATTGCACACGCTAAGCCTACGCCTACTGGGAGTGAATCTTAGCTTATCAAAATTGCGAATGAAAGATTTGCAATATTGCGAAAAGACTTCTGTGTGCAGTTTCTTAGTAGCTCGAGACTTACTCTTCCAGTGCGATCAGTTCAGTGCTTGTCGTTCCTGGTTTGACGTCACAAACACACCCAGCGTTTGCCCAGACACTCCTCCGTTTCTCCAGCCACTCCCGCGTTTTTCCCAGAAACGGTAGCGTTTTTTCACACACTCCCATAAAACGTCCAGTTTCCGCCCAGAAACACCCACTTCCTGTCAATCACACTCCGATCTCCAGAACGAAGAAAAAACCTTGTAATGCCGTGAGTAAAATACCAATCTTCATAGCAAATTTACTTGGCGCAGTCGCAGTGCGAACATTGCGCATGCGCAATTAGCGGAAAATCGCTGCGATGCAAAGAAAATTACCGAGCGAACAACTCGGAATGACCACCAATATTGGCGGTGTTGTCCGATGTCACAAATCCCCAGGAGAGTCCAATTGGGGTAAGCCAATCTGCGATGATGTTTCTCAGTTTCCGTAAGAGGTTGTCAGCTGTGTGCCTCTTATGGAAAGCAGTTATACAAAGCATAGCCTGCCTAGGAACGAGTTGGCATTTGCGAGATGCTGATACTGGTGCCGCAGCTGCTGTTCTTGCTGCGGGAGGCAATACATCTACCCAGTGGGCTGTCACAGTCATATAGTCCTTAGTTTGCCCTGCTCCACTTGTCCACATGTCCGTGGGTAAGTGTACATTGGGTACAACTGCATTTTTTAGGACACTGGTGACTTTTTTTCTGACGTCTGTGTACGTTCTCGGTATCGCCTGCCTAGAGAAGTGGAACCTAGATGGTATTTGGTACCGGGGACACACTACCTCAAACAATTATCTAAGTCACTGTGAACTAACGGCGGATACCGGATGCACGTCTAACACCAACATAGTTGTCAAGGCCTGAGTTATCCGCTTTGCAACAGGATAACTGCTGTGATATTTCATCTTCCTCGCAAAGGAAGGTTGGACAGTCAATTGCTTACTGAAAGTAGTGCAAGTGGTCTTCCGACTTCCCCTCTGGGATGACGATCGACTCCCAGCAGCAACAACAGCAGCGCCAATGATCCATCGGAGGAATCCCAGTTAGCAGAGGACTCGTCAGCCTTGCCAGTGACATGGCCTGCAGGACTATTGGCGTTCGTCTCTAAGGAGGAAATTGACACTGAGGGAGTTGGTGGTGTGGTATGCAGGAGCTTGGGTACAAGAGGAAGAAGGGATTTAGTTGTCACTGTCAGTGGTCTGCTTCCGCTGTCACCCAAAGTTTTTGAACTTGTTAATGACTTCTGATGATGCGCTCCTGGTGACGTATAAGGGAGGTTGTTCCTAGGTGGTTAACGTCCTTACCCCTACTTATTACAGCTTGACAAAGGCAACACATGGCTTGACACCAGCTGTCCGCATTTCTGTTGAAACAATTCCACACTGAAGAGGTAATTTTTTTGGTATTTTGACCAGGCATGTCAATGGCCTTATTCATCCCATGGACAACAGGTGTCTCCCCGGGTGCCTGACTTAAACAAACCACCTCTCCATCAGAATCCTCCTGGTCAATTTCCTCCTCAGCGCAGGCAACACTCATATCCTCATCCTGGTGTACTTCAACAATGACATCTTCAATTTGAATATCAGGAACTGTACTGTGGGTGCTCCGTCCAGCATTTGCAGGGGGCTTGCAAATGGTGGAAGGAGCAACCTCTTCATGTCTAGTGTTGGGAAGGTCAGGCATCGCAGCCGACACAATTGGACTCTCCTTGGGGATTTGTGAATTTGAAGAACGCACAGTTCTTTGCTGTGTTTTTGCCAGCTTAACTCTTTTCATTTTTCTAGCGGGAGGATGAGTGCTTCCATCGTCATGTGAAGCTGACCCACTAGTCATGGGGAACATAGGAGAGGGCCTTAACCGTTCCTTGACACTCCGTGTCGTAAATGGCATATTGGCAAGTTTATGCTTCTCCTTAGACGCTTTTAATTTAGATTTTTGGGTCATTTTACTGAACTTTTGTTTTCTGGATTTTACATGCTCTCTACTATGACATTGGGCATCAGCATAGGCAGACGATGTTGATGGCATTTCATCGTCTCTGCCATGACTAGTGGCAGCAGCTTCAGCACTAGGTGGAAGTGGATCTTGATCTTTCCCTATTTTACCCTCCACATTTTTGTTCTCCATTTTTTAATGTGTGGAATTATATGCCAGTAATATATCTGGAATTAGACTGCAGTAATGTCTGGAATTAGATACCACTAGATAGATACCAGATACCACTGTGACTGGAATGATGATGACCTATGCACAGTGACAGAACACTACCACAGCACCCTACAACAGCAAGATGCAGCACAAGACACTGGACTTTTAGTCACCACAATGCAGCACTGCTAATAATGAGCACAGATACACTGTGCACTGTTCAAGATAATAGAACTGAGTGACACTGGGCAGCGAGAACAGCACTGGACTACTGTACTGTACTACCATATACTGGTCAGTGGTCACCACAATGCAGCAATGATAATAATGAGCACATATACACTGTGCACTGTTCAGGATAATAGAACAGAGTGACACTGGGCAGCGAGAACAGCACTGGACTACTGTACTGTACTACCATATACTGTTCAGTGGTCACCACAATGCAGCAATGATAATAATGAGCACAGATACACTGTGCACTGTTCAGGATAATATAAATGGCACTGGGCATCGAGAACAGCACTGGACTACTGTACTGTACTACCATATACTGGTCAGTGGTCACCACAATGCAGCAATGATAATAATGAGCACATATACACTGTGCACTGTTCAGGATAATAGAACTGAGTGACACTGGGCAGCGAGAAAAGCACTGGACTACTGTACTGTACTACCATATACTGGTCAGTAGTCACCACAATGCACCAATGATAATAATGAGCACAGATAAACTGTGCACTGTTCAGGATAATAGAACTGAGTGACACTGGGCAGCGAGAACAGCACTGGACTACTGTACTGTACTACCATATACTGGTCAGTGGTCACCACAATGCAGCAATGATAATAATGAGCACAGATACACTGTGCACTGTTCAGGATAATAGAACTGACACTGGGCAGCGAGAACAGCACTGGACTACTGTACTGTACTACCATATACTGGTCAGTGGTCACCAGAATGCAGCAATGATAATAATGAGCACATATACACTGTGCACTGTTCAGGATAATAGAACTGAGTGACACTGGGCAGCGAGAACAGCACTGGACTACTGGACTGTACTACCATATACTGGTCAGTGGTCACCACAATGCAGCAATGATAATAATGAGCACAGATAAACTGTGCATTGTTCGGGATAATAGAACTGAGTGACACTGGGCAGTGAGAACAGCACTGGACTACTGTACTCTAATACCATATACTGGTCTCCACAATGCAGAACTGATACTGAGCACAGATATTGAGCTGAGATTTGCTGATATTGGGCTATTCGGGCAGAGAACGTAGCCACGTCCTCTCTCTATCTCGACAATGAACAAGTGAAAATGGCGGCGACGCGCGGCTCTTTATATGGAATCCGAATCTCGCGAGAATCCGACAGCGGGATGATGAAGTTTTCGCCCCGTTCGGGTTTTGCGTGTAAGGCAGGAAGAACCGAGGCTGACTCGGACCCATGTAAACCACGTGAAGTTTGGGGGGATTCAGATCTCGACAAACTGAACCCGCTAATCTCTAATATATATATATATATATATATATATATATATATATAGCATATAAACGGCGGCACTCCAAGGACTTAGTAGTTCCAATAAATGTAGGTGACAAACACCATGCGATGCTGTTAACGTTTCAGTTTAATAACTAAACTTTCGTCAGAATATATATATATATATATATATATACACTGCTCAAAAAAATAAAGGGAACACTAAAATAACACATCCTAGATCTGAATAAATTAAATATTCTTATTAAATACTTTGTTCTTTACATAGTTGAATGTGCTGACAACAAAATCACACAAAAATTATAAATGGAAATCAAATTTATTAACCCATGGAGGTCTGGATTTGGAGTCACACTCAAAATTAAAGTGGAAAAACACACTACAGGCTGATCCAAGTTTGATGTAATGTCCTTAAAACAAGTCAAAATGAGGCTCAGTAGTGTGTGTGGCTTCCATGTGCCTGTATGACCTCTCTACAACCCACACAAGTGGCTCAGGTAATGCAGCTCATCCAGGATGGCACATCAATGCGAGCTGTGGCAAGAAGGTTTGCTGTGTCTGTCAGCGTAGTGGCAGTAGAAGGGAAAGGTAGCGATCAGCCAGTGGCAAGACATTTCAAGAATTGCCACCATTCCCTGGCGACCATCCGCTACAAAATTATTGACCACATCCCTGATAGAGTGAGGGGGGGGGGCAACAGAGGTAAAATCTTGTTACAGAAAGAGGCTTGGTGGATACACAAATTGCAGACGGTGCATCCCCATGGTCTTAATGAAGCGTTAAGCTTCAGTTGCTTTTTGTAAAAAAATTTTACAGAGAGGCTGGGTCGGTTAGTTTTTTGATTCTTCTAGCCAGTTATTAGAGATATGTAGTGCCGTTTCACCTACAATAGTACACTACCAGAGAGACTTGTGAGTCCAGTTGTCACTTGGGGCTGCACCAGTATTGGCAGCTTCATATAAGCATTTTAGAATGATGTTGGTTCCATGTACTTAGTCCGTATAGTACATTCTCCATTGCATCTAGTCGTTCCCCACTGTCAGTGAGGGAGGACGAGCAGAATACCTTAAAGCCCACATAGTCATGTTTGTTTTTATGTTATGTTTTGTTTTCACGATGTGCTTATTATGTGCACATTTGGTGTGATCTGGGATCTGTGATTTTCCTGTTTAGAGCGGTTGTTTGGCAATCCCTCGCGGCGATGTGCCAGTCATATGCCGCTCAGTCGAGCTGCGCCCACGGGGGAAGTGACGCGCGAGTGAGGTCAGCGGCCTTATGCTGCGGCGGTTGGCTGGGGAGCAGTGTAGGGAATGTTGCTAGGCAACCTAGACTCAGCAGGCGAGGGCCGCGCCCCCCCGCCCGGACGCTGATCTCAGCGGCATGAGTGACAGCTGTGGAGTCATGCACCGGCGTGTGGGGAGAGCGGATTCTGCTCATTGATTGGTGTTGGGTAAGATATTGTTTTGTATATATATTTCTACTTGTATTAGTGCTGGTTGTGTCTTGATAAAAGGGAGAGGTCCCTGAAACGTTGACTGGCAGTGGTGTTGTCAGTTATTTTCGCCGAGTGCCTCCATTATGTGGGATCTATATATATATATATATATATATATATATATATATAAAACCTTTTTCTAAATACATTTTTATTGGTTACATAAAAACTGAAATGCTACCATTTGTAGGTTGATTTTAGTGCGAGGGTTCTATTTCAGGAAAATACCTAATCGCCCTGATTACACAGAAACCTGCACCTTATGAAAAGGGATGAAACCACCTTTAATCCTTTGATCCACTGGACAACATTTATAACAGGTGCTGCCAGGGACTTTTTCCGCATACGATATATATATATATATATAATATATAATATATATATATATATATATATATATATATATATATATACACTGCTCAAAAAAATAAAGGGAACACTAAAATAACACATCCTAGATCTGAATGAATGAAATATTCTTATTAAATACTTTGTTCTTTACATAGTTGAATGTGCTGACAACAAAATCACACAAAAATTATCAATGGAAATCAAATTTATTAACCCATGGAGGTCTGGATTTGGAGTCACACTCAAAATTAAAGTGGAAAAACACACAACAGGCTGATCCAACTTTGATGTAATGTCCTTAAAACAAGTCAAAATGAAGCTCAGTAGTGTGTGTGGCCTCCATGTGCCTGTATGACCTCCCTACAACCCACACAAGTGGCTCAGGTAATGCAGCTCATCCAGGATGGCACATTAATGCGAGCTGTGGCAAGAAGGTTTGCTGTGTCTGTCAGCGTAGTGTCCAGAGCATGGAGGCGCTACCAGGAGACAGGCCAGTACATCAGGAGACGTGGAGGAGGCCGTAGGAGGGCAACAACCCAGCAGCAGGACCGCTACCTCCGCCTTTGTGCAAGGAGGAACAGGAGGAGCACTGCCAGAGCCCTGCAAAATGACCTCCAGCAAGCCACAAATGTGCATGTGTCTACTCAAACTATCAGAAACAGACTCCATGAGGATGGTATGAGGGCCCGACGTCCACAGGTGGGGGTTGTGCTTACAGCCCAACACCGTGCAGGACGTTTGGCATTTGCCAGGGAACACCAAGATTGGCAAATTCGCCACTGGCGCCCTGTGCTCTTCACAGATGAAAGCAGGTTCTCACTGAGCACATGTGACAGACGTGACAGAGTCTGGAGACGCCAAGGAGAACGTTCTGCTGCCTGCAACATCCTCCAGCATGACCGGTTTGGCAGTGGGTCAGTAATGGTGTGGGGTGGCATTTCTTTGGGGGGCCGCACAGCCCTCCATGTGCTCGCCAGAGGTAGCCTGACTGCCATTAGGTACCGAGATGAGATCCTCAGACCCCTTGTGAGACCATATGCTGGTGCGGTTGGCCCTGGGTTCCTCCTAATACAAGACAATGCTAGACCTCATGTGGCTGGAGTGTGTCAGCAGTTCCTGCAAGATGAAGGCATTGATGCTATGGACTGGCCCGCCCGCTCCCCAGACCTGAATCCAATTGAGCACATCTGGGACATCATGTTTCGCTCCATCCACCAACGCCACATTGCACCACAGACTGTCCAGGAGTTGGCAGATGTTTTAGTCCAGGTCTGGGAGGAGATCCCTGAGGAGACCATCCGCCACCTCATGAGGAGCATGCCCAGGCATTGTAGAGAGGTCATACAGGCACGTGGAGGCCACACACACTACTGAGCCTCATTTTGACTTGTTTTAAGGACATTACATCAAAGTTGGATCAGCCTGTAGTGTGTTTTTCCACTTTAATTTTGAGTGTGACTCCAAATCCAGACCTCCATGGGTTAATAAATTTGATTTCCATTGATCATTTTTGTGTGATTTAGTTGTTAGCACATTTAACTATGTAAAGAACAAAGTATTTAATAAGAATATTTCATTCATTCAGATCTAGGATGTGTTATTTTAGTGTTCCCTTTATTTTTTTGAGCAGTGTATATATATATATATATATATATATATATATATAAATGAAATATATATATATTGTCAAAGTCAGAAAAATGTCTCTATGCACACTGCCATATTTGCACCGCACACTGGTACATGCTGCGCATGCGTGCGCTTTCCCGTGACTGCGCATACCCGCTATTGCGTGCACCCGCTCGCACGGTATGCGTATTTACGGTAAAGAGTATGTAGTCGTAGCGTGCGACTCATTCGTTACAAATGTTCACAATTAATGTAGTTTATAGATCATGGTCCCTTTGATAGATTCTGAAAGTTTGGTTAAAATAGAATGTCCCTGAGCTGAGGAATCCCTCTTTGCATCGTACGAAGGGTCTAACAGGAATCATACAGCAGTGTTTGGTACCCATCGGAAGAGTATTTAATTAGCAATATTCCGGTGTTGGTTTGGAGCGTATTAATCGCTCGTGCGAATAGTTATGGACATAAGAAGTTTATGTCCATTTCTATTATTTACTCATACTCAGGTATGCGGCGGGAAACCTAGTTTCCCACCCACCTGAGCTGTTGGAAATCGTCACAGCCCACCTGTATGAATCACCCTATGACCTTTTGTTATGATGCAGGGCCGAATTCCTTCGGCCAATGGACAATGGGATTGTAGGGACTATGAGATTGCATTGTGTGTGGGGCATAAATAGGCAGGCCGACCATATCCAACTTCACTCTCTCATCAACGGTTATCTGCTGATAGCCGGGAGCTGGATATCGAGGCGCATGCGATCATACCCTTTGTGCGTAAGTTTTCTCTCCGTAATCAATGTCTTTCTGTGAGCCAATTTCTCTCATCTCTCTCCGTCTCTCTCTCTCTCTCCTCCTTTCTCTTATATCTCTCATAGTATTATAGCATTGTATTGTATTGCATTTAGGTCAGTGTAGTATTGTCTTTTTGTATTTATTGTTTAGTTCTGTGGTTAGGAAGTCTTTGTTATATTTGTAGTGTATCATTTGTACTGTTATCCCCTTTTTACAAGTATATTAGATATAATACAGTTAATAGGCTTCGGACCCTAAACCAGTATCTGTGTATTTTCTATAGTGTTAAGTGTTCACTTGAGCGTCGGTGACGCTCAAGCAGCTTTGTAGTTAGTCAGGTTACACAAGGTTGCACGTACACCCTGTATTCACATTAAGGTATTCTGTGTATTTCATTGGTATAAGGTTTAGACATAAAGGTATAGCATTGTGAGCGTCTGCGCCGCTGGTGACCTCCTCGTGGTCTTGAGCGTAAGCCACGCCATAGCGAATCATTACTCTAGTCATAGCCAATAACGTGTCCTGTGATCACTGGGCCGTGAGCGAACGTGACGCTTGAGCGTCTCGCCTACGGCTGAGTGATCGTTACGCAACTAGCGTACCATTACGGTACTTCTTAAGCAAACAGCGTACAGTGTTCTTAGACTTCATAAAGGGTTGTTTATACGACAAAGGAATTTAGCATTGTCAATTGGGGACTCGTCCTATCCTTCTCATATCTGCACTAGGTAGATCAGCAGACATTATCCCCCCAGCAAAGGGTGGGAGGTTGTCTCCCAGTGCTGACGGGATAAGCGTCTGCTTCGCTTAGATAAAGAGTGCTGAAGGAATCCGGGAACCGGAAGTAAGAACAAAACGCTTGTGTCTTTTAAAACTGTTTTATTTCTCTTCTGTCTTGCGTATACACGCACGCATACATTTATCTGCATTTCTTTTTTCAATTTCGTATATCACTATTCCTGTTTGCCAATTTTTATAGTTGATAGAAAGTGCTAAAAAAAGATTTGCTGTTATTTCATAGTAAAGGTAATAGTTAAAGTATAGAACAACACACGATTTGTCTAGGAGACAAGGCAGTCAGTGTGGATTGCGGTAGATGATCAGGGATCATTTACATTGATAAAAGTATATATTGTGTTACGGTGGATCTTTGCATTGCGTACACGTGTCGCTAACAAAGACTAGCGTACGCAATCCAAAAGGCAGACGCACGCAGCGTTCATTACGCAACGTAGCGTCCGGTTACGCCCACGCAGCTCAAGTCACGAAAAGTTGAATTAGCGCAAAGCGATAATTAGCGCAAAGGCGATAAGTAACGCACAGCGGTAGATAACGCGAAGCGGTAAATAACGCAAATCTATTTTTGGAAAAATCTGAAATTTAGTTTAACAGATCCTGCTCCTAATTGGTAACACTGTTGGACTGAAGACAATTTCTGCGCAGAAATAGATATAGAAACAAAAGTGTACATGTGTTGAGTGAGTGTGTTTTTTTATACATAAGTTTATACAACTTTAAGGTGGAACCAAAAGGAAAGTCGGGTACTCGTCAAGGGACATACGTGTAAGTGACATATACGGTGGCTAGGGAGGCATCCCTGGTTAAATAATATTTGAGCATTAGAGTATAGCGGACCATAAGGTAACAAGACCAGGAGGTCATAAGGTAACAAGACCAGGAGGTCACAAGGTACTAAAAGGTCCGCTATAAAGGTACAAGAGGCACAACGCCTGGGGTGTTGGTGCAGAACCCATATAGGCCATAAGCTCATGCTGAAGGAATCGCGGCCGGAAACATCGATTCCATTAAATCTCTCAGTACATAACAGGTAGTGCTTATGTACTGAACGATTGGACCGCACGTAATTGTGTGCAGTAGTTAGTAATCTGACCTAATACCATTAGAGTAAAGTGGTCACAAACGCTATTTGTACATTCTGACGTGATTTGTGTAATTTTTTATTTTTAAAGGGAAGTTCGCTGGTCACTCAGGAACTATCTAACAACCCCACCTTTACTGGAAAGAGTAAGTGTCCTGCGGGTAACCCTCATATGTTCCAGTAAACAGAAGGTTTTTGGTAGGGCCCTGTATCGAGTACGCCAGCACCACGTCGGTGTGATCAGGTCGTATTGGTCGAGGTGGGCGAGTGAGTGGGGTACTCGGTAAACCGCCACCGCCGGCCTACTGTGGAGTAATTTGGTTGTCTGTAAAGGCTTGCTGAAAACCTTGATACAGAAATCCAAGGAGGACTAAGCAACACCTGCAGACTATGGGGGCCAGTTGCTCAGGTAGGGGGCGATCAACCTTGGTTCAGGTTGATTCTGTGAACCGACCAGTTGGGTCGGCACGATATGTAATGTGTGAAAAATATGGAAGTCACACAGAGGTTTTATGTGATGAATGGGAGAGAATGACTGCACAAGACAGGGACAAATTCCCAAGAATAGGTAGCTTTAGTCCAGAAGTGTTACAAAATTTAAGGAGGAGGATATGTCTCGTAAAATCAACAAAGAGACGAATTCAACATCATGATTATTTACAGTTATGGCACCAGGAAGGTGAGATACAGAGAGGTTTGGCTCTGGCGGCAGGATCTGGGGCAGTCAGGAAGCTGATAGCCACAGCTCCTCCTCCACCATACATTGCAGGAGAGAAGTTGATTGCGGAGAGAAACGCACTGGGTTGTAAAACACAAACTCTTAGTAACCCTGTAAATGTTAATGATGTTAACCAAATAACTCATGCAAGTATTAACCCGTGCAAGATGTACCCTGTTTTGAACCTTCCTCAGGAGTGTGATCAAGAAGAAGATTCGGCAACAATTTCAGCTCTCTCTCTTGCGGCCACCATAGCAGAGACCACAGTAGGCACAGCGACACCCACGAGATTAGTGAAAGCCCCTAGCGGAGGGATAGGTGAGGTCGTGTCAACGGGTAAGTACGGCACCATGCACTACACTGAAACAATTGTACCACAAGTTGTAGAATCTATGCAGAATGAGGAGGCTGTTAGAATTGCTCCTGTAAGGGTAATAGCAGTTCCCAATGGAAAAACAGATGTGTCTGGAGCCACTCCCATAAGGAACATTGCCATGTACACTCCATTTTCCAGAATGGAATTAAGAACAATAGTGTCCGAATTTCCTGACCCCAGAAAGGACTTAGTTGCTAGCCAAAAATACATCAGGGATCTAGGTAACACTGTAGAACCCAACAACAAGGATTGGCAGATACTGCTAAGAGCTTGTTTACCTTCCAATGTCGACGCAACTCAATTTTTAGCTGACTGTGCATTGGATAAAGATGTACCGCTTACAGACGTGTACAACAAGGATAATGTAAAAAGGATAAATTTACAGCTAAAGGAGTATTTCCCAGCCGTTGTTAAATGGAACAAGATATTCTCCATTAAGCAAAAGGAGTCCGAAACGGCAACAGAATATTTTCACCGGGCACTATTAGAAATGGCAAAGTACACTGGTATAGAAGACATTAAGACCAACCCAAACCATCGAGAAGTAGCAGTATCTGTACTGATGGATGGTTTGAAAGAAACATTAAAAGCTAGGGTACAGACCACGCAGCCATGTTGGCGAGGTCTGTCAGTGTCCACATTGAGAGAGGCTGCTATTGATCACGACAGAAACATCACTAGGCACAGGGAATCGCAAAGTGATAAGTTGATGTCCGTAAGTATACAGGCGCTGACCACAAGGCAGCCTGCGTATGTACCACCGAATCCTGTGGGTAAGGCAAGTGTAATAACATGTTTTTCTTGTAACAGACCGGGACACTATGCACGAGAATGTAGAACAAAGAGTGTACAAAGATCTTTTCAACCCCCTAGACAACGACACGACACACGACATTGGGAGCAGGGTCCACAGAGGCGGAGTTTTGAGCCACATACAGGGGAAACAAAAAGATATCCCCCGAACAGAGATTGGCATGCCTCTGGTAGTTCCCAGCTAACCCCCGCACAAGTAGTCGCTGCCAGCAGGATTCAGGGAGGTCAGCATACCCAATAGGGGTGTGGCCATACCTGTAATCTGCACCCAGTTAAGTTGATTGCTAGTCTTGGAAGCGAACCAGAGATTGCAATCAATGTAGCTGGTAAAACTTTAAACTTTCTTGTAGACACAGGGGCGGCCAAGTCAGTGATAAATTCGACAGTGGGCATGAGAACCACTGGTAGGACAATTCCAGCCATGGGAGTAACAGGAGTAGTCCAGCACTACCCTGTTAGCAAACCAGCCGAGATTACAATAGGGCCTTTGCATACCAAGCATTCCTTTTTGCTGGCTGCATCGGCACCAACTAATCTCCTGGGAAGAGACTTACTATGTAAAATGGGTTGCGTCATTTATTGTACTCCTGAAGGTGTATTCTTGGACATCCCTGAGAATCACGCTCAGGAAGTACGAGACATGTTAGACTCCCCATCAAAATTAATGTCACATTCCATTATGACAAATAGGAACCCATCCCAAGTAGAAGAGATGACATCTCAGATACCAGAGTCACTTTGGACAAAAGATGGACAGGACACTGGATTAATGGCAAACGTAGCTCCAGTAGTTGTACAAGTAAAAGATGGTAGGATAGCTCCAAAAATCCCACAGTATCCTCTGAAGCCAGAGGTGGAGTTAGGAGTTTTCCCAGTAATAGAGCGCTTGCTACAACAGGGCATTCTAGTAAGAACGTCCAGCACAGCAAATAGTCCCATCTTCCCTGTTAAAAAGAGTGGGGGGAGGGGTTACAGGCTAGTGCAGGATCTAAGGGGGATTAACAAAATAGTTGAGAGTCAGTTCCCCGTAGTGCCTAATCCAGCTGTCATCCTAATGCAAATTCCTCCCACTGCCAAATTTTTCACTGTTATTGACCTCTGCTCCGCATTCTTTTCGGTACCTCTGCACCCTGACAGCCAATATTTGTTTGCATTCACATACAGAGGAGTCCAATACACGTGGACTCGGTTACCCCAAGGTTTCATAGATAGTCCAAGTATATTTTCTCAGGCTTTGCATGATTGTTTACAGTCTTTCCAACCGGAGAGTGGATCAGTGTTGATACAGTACGTGGATGATCTACTACTGTGTTCTGATTCATTGGAGGCATCCCTGAAGGATACGAAACAGCTCCTGTTTCATCTTTCAGACACAGGTCACAAGGTTTCCAAAGACAAGTTGCAATTATGCCAAACTAAGGTAAAATATTTGGGACACTGTCTAACACAAGGACTGAGACACCTGACCGCTGATAGAATCCAAGCCATTAGAGACATGACACTGCCACAAACCCAGCAACAGATCAGGACGTTTTTAGGAATGTGTGGGTATTGCCGTAATTGGATCCCAGGGTTTTCCATATTGGCGCTACCTTTGCAGGAAATGGTCTCCTCAAACAAACCTGATCGGATTTCGCATACAGACGAATCCGAAACAGCATTTGAGAGACTCAAGCAGTGTCTAACGCAGGCACCAGCACTAGGTATGCCAGACTATGGGAAACCCTTTGAACTATACGGAACAGAAAGTGCTGGGTGCGCAGCAGGTGTACTAACACAAAAACACGGTGACGCCAGCAGGCCAATTGCATACTACAGCGCCCAGCTAGACACGGTAGCGCGATCCCTCCCCACATGCTTGCGTAGCGTTGCGGCGATAGCATTGCTAGTGACGAAAAGCGAAGATGTCGTGCTAGGCCACAACCTCACAATCCATACACCGCATGCGGTATCTGCCTTATTGAATTCTGCCCAAACCAGACACGTCTCATCAGCAAGGTTTACAAGATGGGAATTGGCATTAATGGCCCCAGTAAACATCACCATAAGGAGATGCAGTGCATTAAATCCTGCAACATTTCTCCCAGATGTGCCTGGTCAGGCACAAAGGGTGGAAGGTGAGAGTGATGGGGAAGGAGGATTTAATGCAAAGGAAGATACACATGATTGTATGGAATATTTGACCCAAAATTTTACCGCAAGGCCTGACATCAGTGACAACCCACTGGAAGATGCAGAACTCACGTTCTACACGGACGGTAGTTGTCATAGACAGTCAGACTCGGGAGACTTGTGTACTGGATACGCAGTCGTAGATGACCAAGGCACCATAGAAGCGGAACCGCTAGGCCCACCTCACTCAGCCCAGGTTGCTGAACTGGTCGCCCTAACCAGAGCATGTGAATTGGCTAAGGGTAAGTCAGCCAATATCTACACCGATTCTAGATACGCCTTCGGGGTAGTACATGATTTCGGAGCCTTATGGCGGCTCAGAAATTTCATGACGGCGGCTGGTACACCGATAGCGCATGCAGCTTATATAAAAAGGCTTCTAACAGCGATACAGGAACCCGACAGAGTGGCTGTTATCAAATGTAAAGCACATACATATAGCCAAGACCCAGTATCCCTTGGTAACAGCCGAGCAGACGAAGCCGCAAAGCTTGCAGCTGCTACCCCCATACAGACAGACACCACACAACTGATGGTATTTAATACCATCAACACACAGAAGTTGTGTGAGATGCAGAATTTGTGTTCCACACAGGAAAGAGCAGTCTGGAAGGCAAAGGGATATGGCCAGGAGTCCTCAGGGCTCTGGACGGATGGACATGGTAAACCAGTGGCCCCCAGGGCATACCTTCCATGTCTGGCTGAAGCAGCTCACGGGCTGACTCATCTAGGCAAGGAGGGGATGTGCAAATTGGTAAGAGCATACTGGTGCGCCCCAGGATTCTCCTCTCATGCGAGTAAAAGAGCAATGTCATGCCTTACCTGTCTGAGAAAGAATATTGGAAAAGCAATACCTACAGAACCATCCCATATCCCACCTGCCGGCGGCCCTTTCCAGGTAATACAAATTGACTTCATTCAATTACCCCCATGTCGAAATTTGAAATATGTACTTGTTTGTATAGATGTTTTCTCGAATTGGGTCGAAGCTTTTCCAGCAGCTACAAATACCGCTATGTTTACAGCTAAGAAAATTGTGCAGGAATTTGTATGTAGATATGGTATCCCTAGAATCATTGAAAGTGATAGGGGTACCCATTTTACAGGTGATGTCTTTCAAGGAATGTGTAAGTTGATGGGAATTGATAGCAAACTGCACACTCCGTACCGTCCACAGGCGAGCGCGAAGGTCGAAAGAGTGAACAGCACTATTAAAAATAAATTGAGTAAAGTAATGGCAGAGACAGGATTGACGTGGCCAGAAGCTTTACCCATTGTTTTGTATAGCATCAGAACCACTCCCAGGTCCCCTCTTAATCTGTCTCCTTTTGAAATCTTGTTTGGTCGACAACCGCATGTCATGATTAACCCTCAGGATGATTTGAAATGTAACAATGAAGTAACTGTAAAGTACTTGATTAACATGAGTAAGCAGTTGAGGAGTCAAAATGATAATCTGAAGTTGGTGATTCCTGATTTACCAGATAATAATTTTCATGACATTGAACCTGGGGATTATGTGATGATACGAAATTTTCTACGCTCAGGTTGTCTTATTGATAGATGGGAAGGACCATACCAGGTCTTATTGACTAGCACCACAGCATTGAAGGTTGCTGAGAGAGAGACTTGGGTCCATTCATCCCACTGCAAAAAGGTTGCTGATCCAGAGAAGTCTCGTGATAAGGAACAGACGGTAGAGGTTGTATCACTGGAGTGTCTGTTCCAGGAGGACTGAGGCGGCACCTGAGCCTTGAAGACCGAAAGCAGTTGTCGACTCCCTTCTCCCTTTTATTGTTTTTCTCCACTTCCCAGCCCCTCTCCCTTAAAATTTCTTTTTCCCCCTTCTCATTCTTCTCTATTTCCTCCTCAAAGATGGACTTGCCCCAAGAGACTGTGATCCGGATTTTGATGTTAACCATGATGTTGACCAGAGCAGTCTGTTCCGGCGAGAGTACCATAGAGGTCGAAAGAGGTTCTGGAATGGGTTCCGATTATGATGATGGAGGCGTAGTTTTCCAAGATCAACCAAACCAACAAGCAAAGGCGAGTATCAGAAAACGATCCGATAGAAGAAATTGTGATGGATTGTTAGCTGAAGAAAATTGTATCTGTAGGCTCTGTGATAATCTGGTTGAAGATGGGTGCATAAAGAAATGCCAATCCAGTTTTAATATCCATATGGACCGGCATCCATTGAGTGACTATCACTCCTTAGTGGGTAACGTGTTAAACCAAACAGATTGTTGGGTATGCTCTCAAGTACCTCAGGGTCACAGCAAATCAGGGCTAGTACCATTTCCTTTAACGTTAGGGGAGGTACTTGAGCTAAGTGGTGGGAGACCGGTGGACCGGAGGTTTAACATCTCCAGCCCTCCTAGTCTGAAGCTCCACCAATACCATGTGGATAGGTCCCTCATATGTTTTAACATCTCCAATCCTAGAAAACCGGGAAATTGGGAAGTGTCATGGAGTAACCACACCATGACCTTTTCACACAGAGCAGATAGAATGCCTACAGATACAGAGCTCGTACGCCATATAGCCAGTAGAGGAAAATCTTTTCGGTATCGATATACCTTAGGAAATAGGATTACTAGAGTTGGAGAGGTATCACCAGGATACTGTGCACATATCGTACAAACTGATACGTGCATTAAGCAGATGGAAGAATTAGGGTCAGGAGATTTCACCTGGAAGGTTTGTAACATGGTCATGTCCTTCTCCGTCCCTTATGTTCTCCCCGATGATGCATATTTCATATGCGGGAGAAAGGCGTACAAGTGGCTTGCCCCAAACTCTGAAGGATTGTGTTATATTGGAAAAGTATTGCCTGAAGTGATGACTGTTACACATGACAAAATGAAGGACATACACCGTGGTGCCCAAGCTCCTTATACTCACACTCATTACGAGCACCGAGTTAAAAGACAGCTGTCAGAAAGGTTAGAGCATCCGGCCTCTGATCTTATCCATGAATCCACCGGGATTCAGGTTCTGGTAGCGTTAGATTTCACTCGTACCGCTCGAGGAGTGATGAATTATAGATACATTTCCGCACTCGCCAATTTGTTAGATAATATCACTGAAATGTATGATGACACGTTTAGATACACTGGAAGAGAACTTCAAGCTTACAAAACAGAACTAGTTCAGCATAGGATGGTTCTTAATTATCTTACAGCAGTAACAGGCGGATATTGTGTTACATTGGCAACACAGTACGGCATAAAGTGTTGCACGTATATCACAAATAGCACCGAGGATCCGGTAGAGGTCATAGACCAAAAGATGGACGATATTCTCCAATTGAAGTGGGAATTTCGTCGAAAACACAATCTCACCCTTGCTGCTGTAGGTAATGAGCTGACTGGTTGGGTGTCATGGTTGAACCCGCGAAATTGGTTCTCCGGTTTAGGAGACTGGGCTCAAGGAGTCATAATGGATGTTGGAAAGTTTCTACTATGTATCTTGGGTGTCATTATATCGATTGGATTGATATTTAGATGCGGGCAGGCTTTAATGAGGTGCAAACAAAGTACAAAAGTGATGAGCTTGAGGAGCGAGGAAACTGTAATTAACCTGGATTTGATTTATGACCCAATGATAGAAACCAGGATGTGATGAAAATGCGATTATACGGTCCGTTTCTTTCACCTGTTTTTCTGCTTTTCTCCAAGATACAAAGACCCCCTTGGACGAGGAAGTTGACGAGACGCTATACAGACAACAGACAAGCACCAAAGATGAAGTTTTGACAACCTATGATATGGACACTTGATGAACTTTGCCATGGATCCCCAGTTTCCCTAGTATTTTTAAACTCACGCTAGCCCAACATTTTTTGTAAATCTGATGGCTCAGACAAAGCTATTTGCTCATGCCCAAGGAGCAATACAGCGCAAAGAAGACGACTCTCAACAGATACCGAACACAACTTCGACGACAGATGTACATTTCCCTGACATAGAATATCATTGCATTTTCCATAAGTGTTCTTTATCTTCATCTCTACAACCCTCAGGTAACGACACACATAGTCGATAGGGAGTACAGGCACAGATATCAGCAACCACATACCTCCCCCATTCATGTATCATCAACTAAAATGTGCATCCCCATTTTGTTACAATCATAGCCGAAATGAGCTCGGTAGAGTTTGACAGCCCATCCACAGACCCTTAGTACGGGATAAGAAGGAATTCAAATGTATACTTCGCAATACCTCGAAGCTTGATTTACCACACGTACGGCACGATGATACATGACCCTCCAAACATGGACTCATACACACATGCTTCTACTTTCTCACTAGGTCATACCCTTTTCACACCTACTCCTCTCTTCTTCCTTACCCCACCATGGAAATCAATTAACCCCTGACTTACATTTTTCTCCTTAAATATTTTAGAAGGTGGCAGTTATTATTGACTGCCAAAGGGTGGACTGTCAAAGTCAGAAAAATGTCTCTATGCACACTGCCATATTTGCACCGCACACTGGTACATGCTGCGCATGCGTGCGCTTTCCCGTGACTGCGCATACCCGCTATTGCGTGCACCCGCTCGCACGGTATGCGTATTTACGGTAAAGAGTATGTAGTCGTAGCGTGCGACTCATTCGTTACAAATGTTCACAATTAATGTAGTTTATAGATCATGGTCCCTTTGATAGATTCTGAAAGTTTGGTTAAAATAGAATGTCCCTGAGCTGAGGAATCCCTCTTTGCATCGTACGAAGGGTCTAACAGGAATCATACAGCAGTGTTTGGTACCCATCGGAAGAGTATTTAATTAGCAATATTCCGGTGTTGGTTTGGAGCGTATTAATCGCTCGTGCGAATAGTTATGGACATAAGAAGTTTATGTCCATTTCTATTATTTACTCATACTCAGGTATGCGGCGGGAAACCTAGTTTCCCACCCACCTGAGCTGTTGGAAATCGTCACAGCCCACCTGTATGAATCACCCTATGACCTTTTGTTATGATGCAGGGCCGAATTCCTTCGGCCAATGGACAATGGGATTGTAGGGACTATGAGATTGCATTGTGTGTGGGGCATAAATAGGCAGGCCGACCATATCCAACTTCACTCTCTCATCAACGGTTATCTGCTGATAGCCGGGAGCTGGATATCGAGGCGCATGCGATCATACCCTTTGTGCGTAAGTTTTCTCTCCGTAATCAATGTCTTTCTGTGAGCCAATTTCTCTCATCTCTCTCCGTCTCTCTCTCTCTCTCCTCCTTTCTCTTATATCTCTCATAGTATTATAGCATTGTATTGTATTGCATTTAGGTCAGTGTAGTATTGTCTTTTTGTATTTATTGTTTAGTTCTGTGGTTAGGAAGTCTTTGTTATATTGTAGTGTATCATTTGTACTGTTATCCCCTTTTTACAAGTATATTAGATATAATACAGTTAATAGGCTTCGGACCCTAAACCAGTATCTGTGTATTTTCTATAGTGTTAAGTGTTCACTTGAGCGTCGGTGACGCTCAAGCAGCTTTGTAGTTAGTCAGGTTACACAAGGTTGCACGTACACCCTGTATTCACATTAAGGTATTCTGTGTATTTCATTGGTATAAGGTTTAGACATAAAGGTATAGCATTGTGAGCGTCTGCGCCGCTGGTGACCTCCTCGTGGTCTTGAGCGTAAGCCACGCCATAGCGAATCATTACTCTAGTCATAGCCAATAACGTGTCCTGTGATCACTGGGCCGTGAGCGAACGTGACGCTTGAGCGTCTCGCCTACGGCTGAGTGATCGTTACGCAACTAGCGTACCATTACGGTACTTCTTAAGCAAACAGCGTACAGTGTTCTTAGACTTCATAAAGGGTTGTTTATACGACAAAGGAATTTAGCATTGTCAATATATATATATATATATATATATATATATAGTCCTTAGATGCAACCCGGCACTCTGCTGTCCCCGTTGGGGTATTCGCTCTGGTGACCTCCTAGGGGTAAGATGGCCCCAATACAAGCTAGAGGGTATAGGCGGCACTCAGAGTCTTGCACACTGTTGTTTAAGAAAAAGCCATGTGTGTTTATTGATCGACGTTTCGGTGGACGAACCCCCTTCCTCAGGACACTGCAAACAAGTGACAAACCAAACTTAACAACTTAAATACCTTACCAACCTGGGCCCCGTCATCTCCCGCAGCGTCCGCGTTGTCCGGTCCACGGAGTTCGCGCTTCCAGTCACATGTGGCGCCAGTCGGCCGGAAGTCGCGTCATCCCGCTGCCCGGACCCGCTTCTGACGTGGCTGTGGACAGAGAGGAACAGGTAACCATGGAGACGGTACACAATCAACGTAATGCGCCACGTATCGTCTCCTGGAAACAACATGCATTTGTAATACTCATACCAAAAAACACCTAGTGCAAACATTGCTGGCATAAACATAAACATATCAATACAGTGTTAAAACATTTGTAATAAGACACACTGATAAACAGTGTGATCTACATTCATAGTGAATTTAAAACTCATGTGCTAAAATGTCAAGTGTGAATACATAATGTAAAAATACATAATATAAAATGCATAACATACATCAGCTCAAGTCTTCTATATTATAGAGTACTGCCTGTGACTAATTATATTAAACAATTATTTTAGGCTATTATGTCATGAACTAGAGAGGCAATATGCCTGTGAATACATATTTAGATCCTACGATTATCAATGGAGATGCCTAAACCTAGGCCATTCAACTTAGATCTACGTCTATAGTTGTGTCATTATGCCTAATGCAACTCATTGTGGATGTCTCTCTGGACCATGATGGGTATAAACGTTGGTGAGACAAACAATGGGAAAATTAGAGAAAATTGGACAGTTTGTCCACCGGGCTGTAATCTACGATAAATTTACAAGAAACACTGTAGATTTAACTGTTCATTTAAACCTCTGGGGTGGATAGTATCAAGTCTATGTATCCATCTAGCCTCCAGTTGTAATAGTCTGGTGGCCCGATTGCCCCCACGAGGTGTATCCTGGATCTGGTCAACGATTTTATACCTTACGGATGCCAGACTATGTCTCGTCTATGCAAAGTGTCGTGCGACCGGTTGGTCGCTTTTTCCAGTGTTCAAGGCAGCCCTAATTGCCGACCTATGCTGGGCCATCCTTTATTTAAAGAGGCACTGGGTCTTGCCTACGTAACACAGGCTACAGGGGCAAATTAAGACATAAATAACAAGTGACGAGCTACACGTGAGTGGCCATGCAATATTGATTTTTTTTGCCTGTATGCGGGTGCATGATGGAATCTCCTGTAAGCATGTAGCTACAGGTGGTGCACCCTAAGCATTTAAAGCATCCAGCTTTGCGACTCAAAAAGTGTGAAGTCACTGGCATGGTTTTAAAACCAGTGACATCATTTTTGACAACTAGATCCTTGATATTAGCGCTACGGGTGTAGCACGGCATGATTCTACTGTGTTTAAGAGAAGACAAATTGGGATCCGTAGTGACAATAGGCCACATTTGTTTGATACGTCTACTGGTTATTTCACTAGCTGTGTTAAACTCATTGACCCATGTTACTTTCTCACTTATGGGTCTGGCCCTCTCATTTGGTCTCACTTGGTCCGGCCCGTGGACCGGACACCGCGGACGCTGCGGGAGATGACGGGGCCCAGGTTGGTAAGGTATTTAAGTTGTTAAGTTTGGTTTGTCACTTGTTTGCAGTGTCCTGAGGAAGGGGGTTTGTCCCCTGAAACGTCGATCAATAAACACACATGGCGTTTTCTTAAATGACAGTGTGCAAGACTCTGAGTGCCGCCTATACCCTCTAGCTTATATATATATATAAATAAATATATATATATATATATATATATATATATATTGTGGCAGAGACAGCAGTTTTCCATGTGAAAGTAATGTGGAGGATCCAGACCAGGTTTTAGAAGCAGTAGCAGACTCCCAGGTGTGTGATCTGCAGCACCTAGGATTTTTTCATATAAGGGTTTCCAGGACAGAGTCACCTTGCTCTTGATAGTGGAATAGCTACCCGACTGATAGACCGGGTTGTGTGGGTTAGACTAGGGACCACTGGAGCCTATCAAGAGTCTGCTATGCTGTGAGTACCTGTATCTACTGCCTGTAATACCGACTGTATGGAATCAACTTGCTATGTGTTGACCTGCTGTGCAAAATAAATACCGAAAGTGTTCATCTAAGTCCCCGTGTGTGTGATTCTTGTCACAAGCGTTGGAGAATGCGAACAAGGACACGGTGTACAGCAGAAACTATCGGTAAGCATACCAGTGTTTAGACTGCAAGTATTTCCTTTATCTTTTCTTCCACTCTGGTTATGCAGTGCAAGTAGCAGCCTTAAAGGGCCATAGCATTATAGGCAGACTGTTTGCTGTTATGTGTTAAATAGCCAGCAAAACAGGTGGGTGTCGGCTTGGACTGTTTAATAAGCCTGGCACATTATATTAAACCTCCAAGGTTTGTCCTTAAAGGGGCCACGCAGGGCAATATAGAGGAGTTACTAAAACAATTTGCTGAACTTGCAGCTGGGCAACAAACCCAAATTCAAATGTTACATGAGGGGCAATAAGCCCAGATTCAGCTGTTATATGAGGGGCAATGAACCCAGGCTGAAAGACAGCAAACTCAAATACAAATGTTCTGCGATTAGTTATAAGCACTTAAAAAATCTGAGCCAGTGGGAAATGCTACCAAAGCTCACCCCAACAGATGATATAGAGGCATTCCTTTGCACATTTGAGTGCACGGCCACACGCTTGGGATGGCCTGTGGAGGAATGGTCTGCCAGGCTGGCTCCCTGTTTAACAGGGGAGGCACAGCCAATTGGCCCACTTTGGTAGCTAAAAATATTTCAGAATGCCAGGTGCCCATTGAAGTCACACTTACTCCTGAACAGAAAAGGGAAGTGGTGAACTTGGTGAAACGCTACCAAGATGTGTTTTCTGCCGTTCCGTGAAAGACATAGATAATCCAACATGATGTGGTGACTCCACCCAGGGTGGTCATTAAACAGAGGCCATACCCAAAGCGAAGCGGGCAGTGGTGAAGCAGGAGGTGGAAGAGATGTTACAACTAGGGGTTATCGAGAAATCCACCAGTGAGCGGAATAATCCATTTGTCCTAGTACTGAAGCCTTCAGGTGCCTTACGGTTCTGAAATGACTTCCGTAAATTAAATCAAGTGTCCTGGTTTGATTCCTACCCTATGCCCCGGGTCGATGAGTTAGTAGAAAATTTAGCCAATAGTCAATTTCTCACTAAACTTGATTTGACACAAGGTTATTGGCAGATTCCATTAACAGAAGCTGCTAAGGCAAAAACAGCCTTCTCTACCCCAGAAGGCTTATTCCAATATAAAATGCTCTCATTTGGTTTACATGGTGCCCCATCAACCTTCCAGAGAGCTACAGTATGAATAAGTTGCTGCGGCCCCACAGGGAATATTCAGCTGCATATTTAGATGACATTGTTATTTTCGCTCTGATTGGGAGTCACACCTACCAAAGGTAGAAGCCATTTTACAGTCTCTATGGGCACACGGGTTTACCGCCAACCCCAAGAAATGTGCCATTGGTATGATTGAGAACAAGTATTTGGGGTACATTGTAGACAGAGTACAGGTTAAACCTCAGCCTAGTAAGGTAGATGCAGTCCTCACCTGGTCCAGACCCAAATGTAAATCACAACTTAGAACATTTCTCGGTTTGGTCGGATATTATCGCAGGTTCATTTGAGATTTTGCCGCTAGAGCGGCTCCACTAACCGAATGTCTTAAAAAACAATTCCCAGACAAGATAACATGGTCTGGACCAGTGGAAACTGCTTGGCAAGATTTAAGATGAGCTTTGTGTACTGAGCCTGTCTTACAAGCTCCTGACTTTAAAAAGCAATTTGTGTTACAAACGGATGCCTCTGGGACAGGATTAGGAGCAGTCCTATCCCAAGAGGTAGATGGAGAGGAGAAGCCCATCCTCTATCTTAGCCGTGAATTATTGCCGAGGGAGCGCAGGTACTCAACTGTGGGGCAGGAGTGCTTGCCCATTAAATGGGCAGTTGAGTCATTAATATATTATTTATTGGGACGAGAGTTTTTGTTGGTCACAGACCATGCACCCTTACAGTGGATGCATACAAAGAGGTGAATGCTTGTGTGACCCGTTGGTTAATGGCTTTGCAGCCATTTAAGTTGGAGGTGAGGCATCGTCTAGGAAAACAACACCTCAATGCTGATGCCCTCTCCTGGAGGTTTGTAGGTCCTGTTCCTCCAAGCAACCCTATGGTGAAGCTAGGGGAGGAGGAAGAAGGCTAGGTGGGTGACCTTTGGAAGGTAGTGGGAGGCTGTGGGTGAGGCAGAAAGCTTGCCTGAAAATAGTGTAGCTTCACCAGGGTGGTTGAAGCTAAGGGGGGAGGAGTGTGGCAGAGACAGCAGTTTTCCATGTGAAAGTAATGTGGAAGATCCAGACCAGGTTTTAGAAGCAGTAGCAGACTCCCAGGTGTGTGATCAGCAGCACCTGGGATTTTCTCATATAAGGGTTTCCAGGACAGAGTCACCTTGCTCTCGATGGTGGAATAGCTACCCGACTGATAGGCCGGGTTGTGTGGGTTACACTAGGGACCACTGGAGCCTATCAAGAGTATGCTATGCTGCGAGTACCTGTATCTACTGCCTGTAATACTGACTGTATGAAATCAACTAGCTATGTGGTGACACCGAAAGTGTTCATCTAAGTCCCCGTGTATGTGTGATCCTTGTCACAATATATATGTATGTGTATATATATATATATATATATATATATATATATATATATATAATATATGTGATGTGCAGGAAAAGACCTCTTGGTGCACAAGAATAAATCGTCACTTAGTTGATCAGGATACTCTTCGAAAAACACTCCTCACTAGTCACTACATATGTGAGTGGCAGCTCTTAACCACAAATACGAGGGGGTACCCAAAAGAAACAGGAATCATGTTCTAGATGGCAGGGCGCTTGTAGTGTAGGCTTCCGCTGCAAGTTGAATCTTTGCGGAACCATTCTGAGCTAGTATCCTTGCTTACCTTGCAGGAAGGTAGTCTGACTGCAGTGATTTATTTTTCTAACAAGTTATTCACCCGTACACCTATTTTTGTTGTGGCTAATTCACACAAACATTGTGCTGCTATGAAGTTTGGGTTTTTTTTTTTGGGGGGGGGATGTGGGGGGAAACAGTTGTTATGCTACAAACAGCTACTAAGTTGCAACATTTTTAGGTCGAAGTTTTGAATAGGTCATGTCACGATTTGAGAAAAAACATCCTGATTTGTGGGTTACAGGTGATTGGTTCTTCCATCCTGTCAATGCACCTGCTCACACAGAACTGAGTGTTAAGCAATTTGTAACCAAAAACAACATGACACCTTTGCTTCACTCACTGTTTTCACACAATCTCACCCTGTGTGACTTTTTTTATTTCCTCAAATGAAAAGAGACCTTAAAGAAAAATGTTTTGCTGCTATTGAAGAGGTGAAATCAAGATGGAGGAACTGGTGGCTCCCATAATGATCTCATATCTGCCCACGGAAATCAACAATCAGAGCTAGTGGCATTTAAAGACAAAATGGCCAAAATGGAAGACTTCTTATAATAAATAACATTAAAATCTGACTCTGTGGCTAATTCAAAACTATCGTACTATGCCATGTCCCTATTCCATAAATTGCTGCCTAAAGTTAAGGCTAAAGATCTGCTTATAGATCAGATACATTGCCTCTCCAGGCATAGATTTGTCTCCACTTGCCTCCCTCGAGATATTCTCCATTGTGTCCACTTCTTCACAATTAAAGAACATATCCTCCTGGCTGCCCGGTCCGTTGGAGATTTGGACACTTTTGGAGGACTTCAACTCTAGATTTTTCTGCATTAACCATTTCCAAATGGAGATTACAATCTCCCATCAAATCAGTTCACTGTTGTCAAGATAATGATATTCTATTTTGGTGGGGATTCCTGGTGAAGCTTTTAAGTCCTATGATGGCTCTTAATTTGTTATATCCACTTTGCAAGCCAGAGTCAAGATGCTGTCTAATTGGGACAGTTCAGTCAAGTTGCCATCCTCATCCAGAAAAATTCCTCTTCCCCAAACCGAATGGTCCACTACCTGACTATACCTCTTGATAATTTTTGCCCTATATATTATGTAGGTCATGGCCCTGATTACCCCAGGATCTCCTTCAATATACATGAGTTATCCTTTCCTATCCCCCTTTTGTGTACCCTAAGTTTAACCTTTTTTCTTCCATCTACTACTTGGGATGCCCTCTAGAGTGACACAGTACGGCTGTAACAGCATAGGTTAATGTGATCTCTTTCCAATGCGACACTGCATCTTTTTTTAAATTGTAACATGGTTCGTATTTTTTACTTTATTGTTGAGTGTCTAAACTCCACTAATAAAGCCATAGGTTGGCCTTATCCACATTTCATAAATGAAAAGCAGATACTGTAGTCCTGCAGGAGACCTATATCTCTTCTTTGGGGCCACCAATATTGAAAGACCAGTGGTATCTCTTAGGCTACTTTGTGAATGGCCCTTTTTAACAGTGTAGCCATTCTTTTTCAGACTTCCATTCATTTTGTCTTCTACTCCCAAGCAAATGATAAAAATGGGTGGCATAATATTCTTACCACTCTCCTCAATGATAAACCATTCACTTTTGTATCATGTTATGCTCATAACGCTAATCAAGTACCATTCCTTAGAAAAGTAAGTTTAGCCAAACAGAGGATTTGACATAGTTTGCATATTGTTCTGAGGGATTTTAATTTAGTGTTATAGTGTAAACTGGATAAATCTACTTAATCTCTTACGAATGCCTCCAGGTTTCAAATGTGCTCATCATTAACATTTTGTAACCTTACTCCCATATAGATCTAATTATTTTGTTTGGTAAATAGTTGTTGCAACATTCTGGGTCAATAGATATATGACCTAAGTCATGGCCAGACCTTTCCTCATAATTATGGTGTTGGGACATTGCCAGGCATTTCATACCGCAGCCACCTCATTCATGGCATTTGTCTTCTCACTTTTTTTGGACCCAATATCCAAAACATCTATTGAGGATAGTATTTTATCTAATTTAACCACTAATTATCCCTCAGACACCTTTGTCCTGACCTTTTTGGTGTGCCTTTTAGGCCATGGTAAGGGCCTCTGCCATTCAGGCTGGTGTTAGACTTAACAGACAGAACCTGCAGCAACAATAAGACCTGGAGGCCAAAGTTAAAGAAATAGATGATAGAAATAAACCCTGTCCTTCTAAAGCTGTACGTAAGGAATTGTTTGCCATTCAGAGCCAATGGCTGAAACTCCTTATGGCACATACACAAACTGCCCTTAATAGGTTAAGGCAAAAGTTTTACCTAGTTGGGCGGGCAGCCATCAGGAGGGGACTGTTGGGACTGGTGTCCCGGGCCCTTACAGAGAGGGGGTTGCTGACCCTGGCTCCTAGCACCAATACCTGGAGAGCTGCACCAGGCAGTGAAACAACAGTGGGCTGATGCACAGGGAGGACTTATTAAAACAAGCCTTCAACTGTGCATCAGCTCTCGGAGAACCATTCCTGTAGGTAATATCACAATGTAGGACATCACATGGGGTGGAGCGGTGTGGCAGAATCTTTTTTTCTATACTCTTGTCTCTTAACAGTCCTGGTCCCCACAATTTCTGATGGCAGCCCTGTGTATGTATGTATGTATGTATATATATATATATATATATATATATATATATATATATGTGTGTGTGTGTGTGTGTGTGTGATTGAAGTAGAACTCAAAATGTTCCTCCACAGCAGCTGGGGTGCAATAAATTCCAGGGAACCACCTGCTCCAGCAGGGTCCCTATATCATTGAATCAGGAAAGCACTCGCAAGACTTATAGTAACTGCAGATAAAATTTATCAAACCTCACATCAGTGGCATAAGTACTGTCAATGTTTCGGTCACACACCGGAACTTTCTCAAGACCAGATTTACAGCAGTCAAATTCACAATCCAAAATGACCCGCCCTGTGGAACTGCAAGTACCCAACAAGATATGCTCCTCAAAATTCAACCAATCAATACAAGCAGCAGATATACTGAACATCATTCATTATTTGAGTCATCCATATAACGTAGCCCCACAAGTATAGACAGCATATCACTCACCAGCACCCAATATGCCTAACAGGGGAACCAGTAATCCATCTAGCGGAGCATCACACTGGAACACACGCTGCGGATGAGCCGCAAGGTGCTTCTGCTGCGGCCGGAAAGGATCCTGACAACTTCCAGTCAGGTGCCCCCACGGGGAACGTACCATGGACTGCACCGTAGATGGCCAGCGGCTGTCACTCTCAGACAGCGGGCTGCCAATGTGCGGTCCACTGATCACCACGTCAGAAGCTGCTAATAATTCCTATAGCAACACTTGGTGACAACCCACATTGTTAATGGGTATAGGTGGGTTCGCTGATCACATATATTTAGTCATAAGGCAGCTCTTAAACAAAATGAGCTGACTATAATACATAATAAGGGGCTAAAATAGAATACAAGAGGTCATGCAGGTGAGTATGGTACATGTAGTTCCACAATTTTCACACGCAAGAGTATAACCACAAAAGAAGCTATGTTTGATATAACACATACTGTACATGAATTTAAAAAGGATAAACATTTAATACAAAACCTAATTATAAAGACTAATACAGATTGAGTATCCCTTATCCAAAATGCTTGGGACCAGAGGTATTTTGGATATGGGATTTTTCCGTATTTTGGAATAATTGCATACCATAATGAGATATCATGGTGATGGGACATAAATTTAAGCACAGAATGCATTTATGTTCCATATACACCTTATACACACAGTATGAAGGTCATTTTAGCCAATATTTTTTATAACTTTGTGCATTAAACAAAGTGTGTGTACATTCACACAATTCATTTATGTTTCATATACACCTTATACACACAGCCTGCAGGACATTTAATACAATATTTTTAATAACTTTGTGTATTAAACAAAGTTTGTGTGCATTGAGACATCAAAAAACAAAGGTTTCACTATATCACTCTCACTCAAAAAAGTCTGTATTTTGGAATATTCAGTATTTTGGAATATTTGGATATGGGATACTCAACCTGTAATTAAAGATGTGTGGCTGGCACTTTTCGTGTTTTGGTTTTGGTTCTGGTTCTAATTCCACTTTCGTGTTTTGGTTTTGGCCTGGTTTTGCAAAACCACTCTTTCGTGTTTTGGTTTTGGATCTGGATGATTTTTGAAAAAAACATAAAACAGCTAAAATCACAGAATTTGGGGGTAATTTTGGTCATTACTAACCTCAATAACATTCATATCCACTCATTTCCAGTCTATTCTGAGCACCTCACACCACACAATATTGTTTTTAGGCCTAAAAGTTGCACCAAGGTTTGCTGTATGACCAAGCTAAGCAACACAAGTGTGCGGCACAAACACCTGGCCCATCTAGGAGTGGCACTGCAGTTGCAAACAATATGGCACTATTCAAAAACTAGTCCACAAACAGCTATGATGCAAAGAAGAAAAAGAGGTGCACCAAGGCTGCTGTATGACTAAGCCAAGCGACACAAGTGTGTGGCACAAACACCTGGCCCATCTAGGAGTGGCACTGCAGTGTCAGACAGGAGGGCACTTTTCAAAAACTAGGCCCCAAACAGCACCTCATGCAAAGATGTAGAAGAGGTGCAATGAGGTAGCTGTATGACTAAGCCAAGCGACACAAACAATTCCCACTGGAAGTATACATCCAAATGACTGGAATTATACGTCCAAATGACTGGAATTAAATGGCAAAATCACTGGAATTAAATAGCAAAGTCACTGGAATTATACTGCAATATCACAGGAATTGTACTGCAAAATCACTGGAATTTAATGGCAGTACCACTGGACATATATACGGAAGTGTCAGACAAAATGGCACTTTAAAAAAATAGTCCCCAAACAGCACATCATATCAAGAAGTAAAAGAAGGCAATGAGGTAGCTGTATGACTAAGCTAAGCAACACAAGTGTGTGGCACAAACACCTGGCCCATCTAGGTTTGGCACTGCAGTCCCACTGCACTAATGGTGGATACCAGACACACGTCTTACACCAGCATAGTTGTTATGGCCTCAGTAATCGGCTTTGCAAAACGAGATATATATAGAAAGAATCGGCGGCACTCCAGGACTTAAAGTTTCAAAAAGTGGTGTATTAAGACATCACAAATACAGCAATTTCCGACGTTTCGGGGCCCGCTGCCTTGAAAAACATTGACAAAGAGGCTGTGGGCCCCAAAACGTCAGAAATTGCTGTATTTGTGATGTCGTAATACACCACTTTTTGAAACTTTAAGTCCTGGAGTGCCGCCGATTCTTTCTATGCTTATTCCTGTTTCATCACGGAGGGCACCTGGGCCAAACATTGGATGTTCCTAGGGAGTGCCGGGCTGTTCCAAATTGCATATATATATATATATATATATATATACGGCAGTATCACTGGACTGGACTTATACGCCAGTACCACTGTAATTATACGGCAGGATCACTGTAATTATACGCCAGTATCACGGTAATTATACGGCAGGATCACTGGAATTAAATGGCAAAATCATTGGAATTATACGTCCAAATCACTGGAATTAAATGGTAAAATCACTGGAATTATACTGCAAAATCACTGGAATTAAATAGCAGTACCACTGGACATTCCCCAAACAGCACATGATGCAAAGAAGAAAAAAAGGTGCACCAAGGTTGCTGTATGACTAAGTTAAGCGACACAACCACCTGGCCCATCTAGTATTGTCATGCAGTGGCAGAATGTCGAGAGCTGGTCACAATTGTTCGGTCCTCTGACAGCATCTCCGGCATGCCCCTGTCATTTTTAAAAAAATCTTTAATTGCTGGACTTATACAGCAGTACCCTAGGACTAATACAGCAGTACCCCTGGACTCATACGGCAGTGTCAGACAGGATGTCACTTTTCAAAAACTAGGCCCCAAACAGCACCTCATGCAAAGATGTTGAAGAGGTGCAATGAGGTAGCTGTATGCCTAAACCAAGCGACACAAACAATTACCACTGGAATTATACATCGAAATCACTTGAACTAAATGGCAAAATCACTGGAATTATACATCCAAATCACTGGAATTATACTACAAAATCACAGTAATAATACAGCAAAATCACTGTAATTAAATGGCAAAAGCACTGGATTTATACGTCCAAATCACTGGAATTAAATGGCATAATCAATGGACTTATACGTCCAAATCACAGGAATTATACGTCCAAATCACTGGAATTAAATGGCAAAATCACTGGACTTATACGTCCAAATCACAGGAATTAAATGGCAAAATCACTGGATTTATACGTCCAAATCATTGGAATTAATTGGCATAATCAATGGACTTATACGTCCAAATCACTGGAATTATACATCCGAATCACTGGAATTAAATGGCAAAATCACTGGAATTATACGTCCAAATCACTGGAATGAAATGGCAAGATCTCGGTATCGCCCGCCTAGTTGAACCTAGATGGGATTAGGTACCGGGGACTCAATACCTCCATCAATTGTCTAAATCTAACTGCACTAATGGCGGATACCGGATGCACGTCTAACATCAACATAAGTATCAAGGCCTCAGTTATGACGATTTCCATCGTCATGCGAAGCTGAACCACCAGTCATAAACATAGGCCAGGGCCTTAGCCGTTCCTTGCCACTCTCCATGTCTTAAATGGCATATTGGCAAGTTTACGTTTCTCCTCAGACTATTTAAATTTCTTTTTTTGAGTCTTTTTACTGAACTTTAGCTTTTTGGATTTTACATGCCCTCTACTATCACATTAGGCATCGACCTTGGCAGATGACGTTGATGGGATTTTATCATCTGTGTCATGGCTAGTGGCAGCAGCATCAGCACTTGGAGGAAGTGGTTCTTGATCTTTCCCTATTTAAACCTCCAAATTTTTGTTCATTATTTTTTTGGAGTTATATAACACAATATGCGGCACAGGAATTGCTGATGGCCAGGACACTACCACTGGTCTGATGCAGCACAACACAGCAACACTGTAAGAGACGTTGTTGTTATACGGCAGCAGGGGACATATAGCAGCAGCGTATACCACTGTGACTGCCTGGTCACTGGAATGACTGATGGCCAGGACACTACCACTGGTCTGATGCAGTACAACACAGCAACACTGTAAGGGATTTATTATACAGCAGCACTGAACATATGGCAGCACAGGACACCACCACTGTAACTGATTGAGCACAACACACCACCACTGAACTGATGCAGCACAACACAGCACCACTGGACAGCACTGGATATATGGCAGCAAAGGACACCACCACTGTGACTGATGCAGCACAACACAGCACCACTGGACAGCACTGGACATATGACAGCAGAGGACACAAGCACTGTGACTGGACAGATTCAGCACGAGACACAGACCCTGATTACACTGAGAGAACGGAGACACGTCCTCTCTCTACACTCTCCAATACCGGAGTGATAATGGCGGGGACGCGCGGCTCCTTTTATTGGAATCCAAACCCCACAAGAATCAAACAGCGAGATGATGACATTTTGCCTCGTTCTGGTTTCCGAGTCAGGTGGGAAAACCCGAGCCTGGCTCAGATCCAGACTCGAATGGTGAAGTTCGGTACGGTTCGGTTCTCTGAGAACCGAACCCGCTTATCCCTACTAATTATAAAGACCTAAACACTATAGATTGAATTGCGAGGTGTCCATGGTGAAATGGTGAAAGCCACAACAGACCAGAAGCTGGCATGAAAAATAAATACATACTTGCAAAAAAAAAGGTATGAATAATTTCAAGTCCCAAATGAATTAAGCATGTATAATCCGGAGTTAACGGGTCATACAAAGTATGTTAACTTCAGAGAGACACTAAAATGATTTTGTTTGTTCAACCATTTAGGAGAAACGATCTCCAATATAATGGATCCCATATGCCATCCATTTCAAAAGAAGTAAACCCCTACCCCCCCTGTGGGGGGGGAGGAAATACAGTCACTAATCATGCACCTGAGAGCGGACATCTGATGCTTTATTTGCATAATAATTTGCATTGTAGTTCCACAGGGGGAAGGGGGTCATTTTGGATTGTGAATGTGACTGCTGTACATCTGGTCTTGAGAGAGGTCCAGTGTGGGACCAAAACTTTGACCATACTTATACTGCTGATGTAGGTTTAATAAATTTTATATGCAATTAATATAAGTCAAGTGAGTGCTTTCCTTATTCAATGACTGTATATATATGTGTGTGTGTGTGTGTGTGTGTGTGTGTATATATATATATATATATATATATATATATATATATACACACACACATATTTATATATTTTATTCATCCATATTTCTTTTTTGATGCATCCATATACTTATATGTATATATCCTATATCTGATTTTTGTTGAGGGCAACATCAAAAAGGCTTACATTTTCTAGAGTATTAACGGGTTGGTGACTGTTGTCATTATGGTAAGACATTGTTGATAATTGTTTCTGAAATGTTTTAGTCTACGTGTCTGGATTTTTAGCTTAATAAGTGAGGATTCTTTATTATACATTCTCTGGCTGGGAAGTCCTTGTGAATTGTATTTTTATTTTTTTGTTTTGTGTATAATATGTATTATCCCTAATAGTGTATACTTATTGCATATGTTTTACATTTTATTTTTTGCCAAAAAATCATTATTTCTGTTTTAGTTCTGTTGGTAATGAATAACCATGAGTTAATGCAGTGCTGGTTTTCTTTTACTTTATTTGCATTTGTTTGGTTGGCTAACATTTAATAAAGCAGCTTGATTCACTCATGGTTATTCATTACCAATGTAAATATAAAATTTACCTTTTTGGTATTTTTATATCCATTCAAGCACCTTGGGTATATTTTTTGCAAGAAAGAAAACTTTCACAATTAAAATACTGTTCCATGAAAATGTTTCATATTGAATATACATGATGTCCAATCAAGTGGACATGTATAACTTTAGTTTTATAGTTTAAAGAAAACTTTTTTTGTATTTTTTATGAGCCCTGAGTTCTAATAAAATCTTTTTCAAAAAATCTTTCATTATGTTATAATAATTCATGCAAGAAAAGGATTTATTAATTTTAAAGTAAATTAAATCAAGTCATGATTATGGGATGCAATCTCATTTACTTGATAACATCTATCTAACCAACATTATTTGTTGAGAAACTACAGTATGTGATACATTGTTTTGCCTAAAGCAGAAGTTAGCCCATTTCAACCATTAGCATAGGGATTTTTGCTAAGGATTGAAAAAAAGAACAATCTCACAAAATATTCAAATCTGGGCACATTTGTCAAAAAGAATTGGAACAGTGAAGCAATTTATATAACCAATTGAAATCCAATTCCCTTCTGTAAGACTATAATGAATAATATTTAACAGATGCCATGCTCTGGGCTTCAACAAAAATAGATGAATCAGAGAGTTTTATCTTCTCTAAAAATTAACAATTAAAAGAAAAAATATTGTTAAAAATGTATATATGAAGACAGCAGATTAATTTGAAAATTAATGTTTGAACAGGCTGATTTATAGTGAACATGTTTAAAAGTATTTATTTGTTGTTAACATGTGGGTTATTTCTTTATTTTGTTCCAGCATATAGGGGGTCATTCCGAGTTGTTCGCAATCCGATGCGCACACAAGCAGCGTTCGCACTGTAGCGAACACACCGCACAGATGCAAACAAACGCCCACCACGCATTACTGCTAACAACCATCACCAATGCGCAAAGTAGGCGTGCATTAAGTAGCATCGCATGGTAGCGACCCGTTCACATGACTGCTATACGCATCGCTAGCAACACATACCCCATCACATATGTGCCATGCCTTCGCAGTAGTACACATGCTTATGTTACTTTACAAATATTCGCACAGCACTTGTTTTTTTTTTCACTACACACTGACATACTTTCTTGTATCCCTTCCTCAATTAAGAGACCAATTATGGTAAGGAATTTAAATGTGATTGTCCAATTAAGTATTCAAAGACTTCAAAATGAAGAGTTTGTCAGCATAAACCTTTTGGGGTTTTTTTTTTTTTACATTTACCTTATTTTCATGTCAATATATTTTGAAGACCACAACATTCATTTTGTGTATTATGTGTCATGACCATGTCCTTTTTTTTTTTATTCTTGTTTTGGGGTGTATTGTTTTTTGGTTAAAATCTGAAACAATCAGCTCCTAACTGTCAGGTGACACTTTGTTGTTTGTGTACTTTTTTTAGTTCATTAAGTAGGCCTTTGTCACTCTTTAATGTTATCCACTTTAAACATCGGTACCTATGTTTACATTTTAAAGCACAACACAAAATACATTAAAAAAATTTTTTTATACCAGATAAACCTTCATCAAAAATTTTAAAGAAAAATCATAAAAATTTCTCAGCCACTGTATCTCGTGCAGGAGGCCCCTACAATGGCCCTCCATTCTTTGGAGACTTTGGCCTATTAAGGCATGGGGATCTCCAACAGCGTCATCTGTAAGGAATGTACTGTAAATAATCCTACATTAGTTACTGACATAATACATTATAGAAGCAAGGCACAAAACACACTTTAAGCGGTCACTAGCTAGGTCAGGGATGTCGAACCTTTGGCCCTCCAGCTGTTCAGGAACTACACATACCAGCATGGCCTGCAATGTAAACCTAAATTCACCATACTAAAATGGGTGCAGGCCATGCTGTTGTGTGTACTTCATACACATCTGGAGTGGCCTGGCCTCACCATTTAGTGTGTAGGCTCAGCCTCATCAGACAGCGTCTGTACATCTGCAGGTGAACTACATAGGCCAGCATTTCCTGACTCAGTGCTAACATGCCTTAATACCTAAGCTGAGTCAGGGCCTGTTGGTATGTGTTTCAGGTCATCATTTGCAGGCTCACATTTGGAGAACACATGTACCTGTATATTAATAACAACTAGTTTACTAAAACATTTCTGTGTTACAAATGACTTACTCTCCCCCGATAGATGAGCAGCACCCGCTGCTTCCTCAGGGGCCTCAGCTGCCCATTCAGATGTGTCACTTGTCCTGGGGGAAAGGCCTTGTAAGGGGGAAGGAGGTTGGATGGGGAAAGGAGGTTGGATGGGGGAAGGAGGATGGATGGGTGAGGGGGGGTTGAGAGGGGGGGTCAGATTGAGAGGATGTAAGGGGTTGAGAGGAGGGTCAGAAAGAGTGGGTGAGGGGGGTCAGAAAGAGAGGGTGAGGGGTTGAGAGGGGGGGTCAGAAAGTGAGGGTGAGTGGTGTTGATGGGGGTTAGAAAGAGAGGGTGAGGGGGGTTGAAAGGTGGAGGAGGAGGCTGAGGAATATTGATGGAGTACTGGTGGTAGAGTGAGGGAGGGGGCTTGAGAGGGGGAGGAAGAGGAGGAAAATTAGGAGGAGGTTTGATGGGGTGGTGGTTCCTCGGTATCCTGCCTTTATGATGATCCTAAAAAGTGCAAAACAAACAAATATGTAAGTTTCTTGTTTAATTTTTGGACAACGGGATATTTTTTGAATGTTAATAATTGTGTCAAATGTTCCCGTTGTGTGCTTTGTCATGTTTTTATGTACTAGAAGTTGACCTAGCTTGTTATGTTGGAATTGTGAAAGAATTGCCTTTTAGTTCTGAGTCTCATTTTTAGGCTATTAACATTAACACACACACAATCACACACACACACACACACACACACACACACACACACACACACACAAATGTACTGGCCACTTTCATTATACCAAACAAATAGGGTAACTTACACTACGTAGGACTATGGCAATTTTATTGGGAAGCATTGTGATTATACAGGTGCAGTAGCTGAATTTCCATTATATATTTAGAAACAGACACACTCCCTGCACTATAAAATTGAATGACAATCCTAAATCCCTACACATGGACCCCTCCCACTGCATTCCCCATTGTGTTCTTCAAAGGACTACTCCCACACAGTCTCTAAGCAAACAGTGTTGGTTTTATGTGTACTAGTGATGTTTGCTAATAATGGTATTTACATGCTTAAATACACACTCACGCAAACAAATGTGAATTACTCATGTGCGCAAATTTGCTGGCGCAGTTGCGCCAGCAACTCAGGCTGGCAGCGGAGGTTCAACAACCGCTGCTCTAGCTGCACAATGGTCCTCTTGGTGCCGAACCTCACCCGCAGGACTCTGTGGACCTCCGCATAGGCCACACGCTTCAGAGAGTTCGGAATATACGGTTCTGCGCGGCCTACGCGGTGGTCCATGATGGCTAACAGCCGCAGCTCTCTCATTGAAAAAGCTGCGGCTCGCATGGTGCCAATGGCGTTTTAGCAAAAGGGGCTACTATTTATACTGTATGCTAACTGTTACTTGGTTAAACTGTGATGGTGTCACCTGTATTGATAAACTTTATTATAACTGGATATTAACAGTGATGTGTTTTCTCCTGCGTACGCATAAGCGAATGTTCGCTGCTCTCACACCGCTAAAGAACTCTTTGCTAAAAAACACAACCGAAATAATATGCTTGCATGTGAAATGAAGTTGTGTGGTTACTATGGGCAACATGCCATAAGAATTGTCACTTAGAAATGTCAGAAAACATCCATACCAATGTATTATGTTAAGCAGCAGGTAATAACTATAATAAACAAACCGTTGGTTTCATGAAAACATGGCATGTACTTCAAAATGAAGAGTTTGGCAAATGAATTGCACAATCCCACAAATTTTTTACTATTTTTTTTTGGAGGCAAACAACTCTTTGTTACTGTATGTTGGAATTAGCACATACTTTACATGTGTGTAATCCTTCACTGACATTGCAATATATTTTGTTATCAATTTTTTTTGTTGGTTTATTGTGTTTTAAAATGTGTATTGTGAAATTATGAAACTATCAGCTCCTAACTGACACGTCAAAGTGTTTGGTTTGGAAGTGTCAGTTATTACTTCATTAAGTAGCCATTTGTCACTGTACATTGGACCCATTATCAATATAAAAACATCTATAACTATGTTTATTTTAACACAACAGAACACACCATTTGTGCAAACTAGTGATGAGCACCGGAAATTTTTCGGGTTTTGTGTTTTGGTTTTGGGTTCGGTTCCGCGGCCGTGTTTTGGGTTCGAACGCGTTTTTGCAAAACCTCACCGAATTTTTTTTGTCGGATTCGGGTGTTTTTTTCAAAAAACCCTAAAAAACAGCTTAAATCATAGAATTTGGGGGTCATTTTGATCCCAAAGTATTATTAACCTCAATAACCATAATTTCCACTCATTTTCAGTCTATTCTGAACACCTCACACCTCACAATATTATTTTTAGTCCTAAAATTTGCACCGAGGTCGCTGGATGACTAAGCTCATCGACCCAAGTGGCCGACACAAACACCTGGCCCATCTAGGAGTGGCACTGCAGTGTCACGCAGGATGGCCCTTCCAAAAAACACCCCCCAAACAGCACATGACGCAAAAAAGAAAAAAAAGAGGCGCAATGAGGTAGCTGTGTGAGTAAGCTAAGCGACCCTAGTGGCCGACACAAACACCTGGCCCATCTAGGAGTGGCACTGCAGTGTCACGCAGGATGGCCCTTCCAAAAAACACCCCCCAAACAGCACATGACGCAAAGAAAAAAGAGGCGCAATGAGGTAGCTGTGTGACTAAGATAAGCGACCCAAGTGGCCGACACAAACACCTGGCCCATCTAGGAGTGGCACTGCAGTGTCACGCAGGATGGCCCTTCCAAAAAATACTCCCCAAACAGCACATGACGCAAAGAAAAATGAAAGAAAAAAGAGGTGCAAGATGGAATTGTCCTTGGGCCCTCCCACCCACCCTTATGTTGTATAAACAGGACATGCACACTTTAACCAACCCATCATTTCAGTGACAGGGTCTGCCACACGACTGTGACTGAAATGACGGGTTGGTTTGGACCCCCACCAAAAAAGAAGCAATTAATCTCTCCTTGCACAAACTGGCTTTACAGAGGCAAGATGTCCACCTCATCATCATCCTCCGATATATCACCGTGTACATCCCCCTCCTCACAGATTATCAATTCGTCCCCACTGGAATCCACCATCTCAGCTCCCTGTGTACTTTGTGGAGGCAATTGCTGCTGGTGAATGTCTCCACGGAGGAATTGATTATAATTCATTTTAATGAACATCATCTTCTCCACATTTTCTGGATGTAACCTCGTACGCCGATTGCTGACAAGGTGAGCGGCGGCACTAAACACTCTTTCGGAGTACACACTTGTGGGAGGGCAACTTAGGTAGAATAAAGCCAGTTTGTGCAAGGGCCTCCAAATTGCCTCTTTTTCCTGCCAGTATAAGTACGGACTGTCTGACGTGCCTACTTGGATGCGGTCACTCATATAATCCTCCACCATTCTTTCAATGGGGAGAGAATCATATGCAGTGACAGTAGACGACATGTCCGTAATCGTTGTCAGGTCCTTCAGTCCGGACCAGATGTCAGCATCAGCAGTCGCTCCAGACTGCCCTGCATCACCGCCAGCGGGTGGGCTCGGAATTCTGAGCCTTTTCCTCGCACCCCCAGTTGCGGGAGAATGTGAAGGAGGAGATGTTGACAGGTCGCGTTCCGCTTGACTTGACAATTTTCTCACCAGCAGTTCTTTGAACCCCTGCAGACTTGTGTCTGCCGGAAAGAGAGATCCAAGGTAGGTTTTAAATCTAGGATCGAGCACGGTGGCCAAAATGTAGTGCTCTGATTTCAACAGATTGACCACCCGTGAATCCTTGTTAAGCGAATTAAGGGCTCCATCCACAAGTCCCACATGCCTAGCGGAATCGCTCTGTGTTAGCTCCTCCTTCAATGTCTCCAGCTTCTTCTGCAAAAGCCTGATGAGGGGAATGACCTGACTCAGGCTGGCAGTGTCTGAACTGACTTCACGTGTGGCAAGTTCAATAGGTTGCAGAACCTTGCACAACATTGAAATCATTCTCCACTGCGCTTGAGACAGGTGCATTCCACCTCCTATATCGTGCTCAGTTGTATAGGCTTGAATGGCCTTTTGCTGCTCCTCCAACCTCTGAAGCATATAGAGGGTTGAATTCCACCTCGTTACCACTTCTTGCTTCAGATGATGGCAGGGCAGGTTTTTGGTGGTGCTCCAGTCTTCTGTACGTGGTGCCTGTACGCCGAAAGTGTGCCGCAATTCTTCTGGCCACCGACAGCATCTCTTGCACGCCCCTCTCGTTTTTTAAATAATTCTGCACCACCAAATTCAAGGTATGTGCAAAACATGGGACGTGCTGGAATTTGCCCAGATTTAATGCACACACAATATTGCTGGCGTTGTCCGATGCCACAAATCCACAGGAGAGTCCAATTGGGGTAAGCCATTCTGCGATGATCTTCCTCAGTTGCCGTAAGAGGTTTTCAGCTGTGTGCGTATTCTGGAAAGCGGTGATACAAAGCGTAGCCTGCCTAGGAAAGAGTTGGCGTTTGCGAGATGCTGCTACTGGTGCCGCTGCTGCTGTTCTTGCGGCGGGAGTCAATACATCTACCCAGTGGGCTGTCACAGTCATATAGTCCTGAGTCTGCCCTGCTCCACTTGTCCACATGTCCGTGGTTAAGTGGACATTGGGTACAACTGCATTTTTTAGGACACTGGTGAGTCTTTTTCTGAGGTCTGTGTACATTTTCGGTATCGCCTGCCTAGAGAAATGGAACCTAGATGGTATTTGGTACCGGGGACACAGTACCTCAAACAAGTCTATAGTTGGCTCTGCAGTAATGATGGATACCGGAACCACGGTTCTCACCGCCCAGGATGCCAAGGCCTCAGTTATCCGCTTTGCAGCAGGATGACTGCTGTGATATTTCATCTTCCTCGCAAAGGAATGTTGGACAGTCAATTGCTTGGTGGAAGTAGTAAAAGTGGTCTTACGACTTCCCCTCTGGGATGACCATTGACTCCCAGCAGCAACAACAGCAGCGCCAGCAGCAGTAGGCGTTACACGCAAGGATGCATCAGAGGAATCCCAGGCAGGAGAGGACTTGTCAGAATTGCCAGTGACATGGCCTGCAGGACTATTGGCATTCCTGGGGAAGGAGGAAATTGACACTGAGGGAGTTGGTGGGGTGGTTTGCGTGAGCTTGGTTACAAGAGGAAGGGATTTACTGGTCAGTGGACTGCTTCCGCTGTCGCCCAAAGTTTTTGAACTTGTCACTGACTTATGATGAATGCGCTGCAGGTGACGTATAAGGGAGGATGTTCCGAGGTGGTTAACGTCCTTACCCCTACTTATTACAGCTTGACAAAGGCAACACACGGCTTGACAAATGTTGTCCGCATTTCTGTTGAAATACTTCCACACCGAAGAGCTGATTTTTTTGGTATTTTCACCAGGCATGTCAATGGCCATATTCCTCCCACGGACAACAGGTGTCTCCCCGGGTGCCTGACTTAAACAAACCACCTCACCATCAGAATCCTCCTGGTCAATTTCCTCCCCAGCGCCAGCAACACCCATATCCTCCTCATCCTGGTGTACTTCAACACTGACATCTTCAATCTGACTATCAGGAACTGGACTGCGGGTGCTCCTTCCAGCACTTGCAGGGGGCGTGCAAATGGTGGAAGGCGCATGCTCTTCATGTCCAGTGTTGGGAAGGTCAGGCATCGGAACCGACACAATTGGACTCTCCTTGTGGATTTGTGATTTCGAAGAACGCACAGTTCTTTGCTGTGCTTTTGCCAGCTTAAGTGTTTTCATTTTTCTAGCGAGAGGCTGAGTGCTTCCATCCTCATGTGAAGCTGAACCACTAGCCATGAACATAGGCCAGGGCCTCAGCCGTTCCTTGCCACTCCGTGTGGTAAATGGCATATTGGCAAATTTACGCTTCTCCTCCGACAATTTTATTTTAGAGTCCTTTTTTTACTGATATTTGGTGTTTTGGATTTTACATGCTCTGTACTATGACATTGGGCATCGGCCTTGGCAGACGACGTTGATGGCATTTCATCGTCTCGGCCATGACTAGTGGCAGCAGCTTCAGCACGAGGTGGAAGTGGATCTTGATCTTTCCCTATTTTTGGAACCTCAACATTTTTGTTCTCCATATTTTAATAGGCACAACTAAAAGGCACCTCAGGTAAACAATGGAGATGGATGGATACTAGTATACTTATGGATGACGAGCGACTGCCGACACAGAGGTAGCTACAGCCGTGGACTACCGTACTGCGTCTGCTAGTATAGACTGGATGATAATGATATAAAAAATATATATATATCACTACTGCAGGACAGGTATATATTGTATAATGACGGACCTGCTGGACACTGTCAGCACTGCAGAAGATAGAAAAAAAAAAAACCACCACGGGTAGGTATACAATTATGGACGAGCGACTGCCAGTGCCGACACAGAGGTAGCTACAGTTGTGGACTACCGTACTGCGTCTGCTAGTATAGACTGGATGATAATGATATAAAAAATATATATATATCACTACTGCAGGACAGGTATATATTGTATAATGACGGACCTGCTAGACACTGTCAGCACTGCAGACTCCTAAACTACTAGTATGAAGAAGATAGAAAAAAAAAACCACCACAGGTAGGTATACAATTATGGACGAGCGACTGCCGACACAGAGGTAGCTACAGCCGTGGACTACCGTACTGCGTCTGCTAGTATAGACTGGATGATAATGATATAAAAAATATATATATATCACTACTGCAGGACAGGTATATATTGTATAATGACGGACCTGCTGGACACTGTCAGCACTGCAGACTCCTAAACTACTAGTATGAAGAAGATAGAAAAAAAAACCCACCACAGGTAGGTATACAATTATGGACGAGTGACTGCCGACACAGAGGTACCTACAGCCGTAGACTACCATACTGCGTCTGCTAGTATAGACTGGATGATAATGATATAAAAAATATATATATATCACTACTGCAGGACAGGTATATATTGTATAATGACGGACCTGCTGGACACTGTCAGCACTGCAGACTCCTAAACTACTAGTATGAAGAAGATAGAAAAAAAAAAACCACCACAGGTAGGTATACAATTATGGACGAGCGACTGCCGACACAGAGGTAGCTACAGCCGTGGACTACCGTACTGCGTCTGCTAGTATAGACTGGATGATAATGATATAAAATATATATATATATCACTACTGCAGGACAGGTATATATTGTATAATGACGGACCTGCTGGACACTGTCAGCACTGCAGACTCCTAAACTACTAGTATGAAGAAGATAGAAAAAAAAAACCACCACAGGTAGGTATACAATTATGGACGAGTGACTGCCGACACAGAGGTAGCTACAGCCGTGGACTACCATACTGCGTCTGCTAGTATAGACTGGATGATAATGATATAAAAAATATATATATATCACTACTGCAGGACAGGTATATATTGTATAATGACGGACCTGCTGGACACTGTCAGCACTGCAGACTCCTAAACTACTAGTATGAAGAAGATAGAAAAAAAAAAACCACCACAGGTAGGTATACAATTATGGACGAGCGACTGCCAGTGCCGACACAGAGGTAGCTACTGCCGTGGACTACCATACTGCGTCTGCTAGTATAGACTGGATGATAATGATATAAAAAATATATATATATCACTACTGCAGGACAGGTATATATTATATAATGACGGACCTGCTGGACACTGTCAGCACTGCAGACTCCTAAACTACTAGTATGAAGAAGATAGAAAAAAACAAACCACCACAGGTAGGTATACAATTATGGACGAGCGACTGCCAGTGCCGACACAGAGGTAGCTACAGCCGTGGACTACCGTACTGCGTCTGCTAGTATAGACTGGATGATAATGATATAAAATATATATATAGATCACTACTGCAGGACAGGTATATATTATATAATGACGGACCTGCTGGACACTGTCAGCACTGCAGACTCCTAAACTACTAGTATGAAGAAGATAGAAAAAAAAAAAACACCACAGGTAGGTATACAATTATGGACGAGCGACTGCCGACACAGAGGTAGCTACAGCCGTGGACTACCGTACTGCGTCTGCTAGTATAGACTGGATGATAATGATATAAAAAATATATATATATCACTACTGCAGGACAGGTATATATTATATAATGACGGACCTGCTGGACACTGTCAGCACTGCAGACTCCTAAACTACTAGTATGAAGAAGATAGAAATATAATGAATGACGGACCTGCTGGACACTGTCAGCAGAATGCGTTTATAGAATTAAAAAAAAAAACACCACACGAGTGTTTAACTTTTTCAGGCAGACAATATACTGGTGGTCACTGCTGGTCAGTCACACTGGCACTCTGGCAGCAAAAGTGTGCACTGTTAAATATGTACTCCTGCTATAACTGCTCCCCAGTCTCCCCCACAATTAAGCTGTGTGAGCAGTGAGCACTACTCAGCACAGTCAGATATACATAGATGACATTATCATGCAGCACACTGAGGCTGAGCACAGATATGGTATGTGACTGTGTATCGTTTTTTTTCAGGCAGAGAACGGATTATATTATATAATAAATAAAACTGGTGGTCACTAGTATCACTATCAGCAAAACTCTGCACTCTCTGAGTACTCCTAATGCTCCAGTAAATCAAGTGCCTCACTCTCTATCTAAACGGAGAGGACGCCAGCCACGTCCTCTCCCTATAAATCTCAATGCACGTGTGAAAATGGCGGCGACGCGCGGCTCCTTATATAGAATCCGAGTCTCGCGATAGAATACGAGCCTCGCGAGAATCCGACAGCGGGATGATGACGTTCGGGCGCGCTCGGGTTAGCCGAGCAAGGCGGGAAGATCCGAGTCTGCCTCGGACCCGTGTAAAAAGGCTGAAGTTCGGGGGGGTTCGGTTTCCGAGAAACCGAACCCGCTCATCACTAGTGCAAACATACATTTTATTTTTTAAAGGTTTTAGTTTGTGATGATATTGTTTTAACATTAACAATGTACTTCTTACAGAAACCACAAAAACACTTAAGACCAGGGGTTATAGTGAGCCGGAACGGGGCGGAACTGCGTTCCGTCAGTTCCACTTGGAGACGGAACGCAGTTCCGCCTTCTCCGGCTCACCTAACTCGATGTGTGCCGGCGCCGCATGGAGATGCCGGGCGCCCGCTGTGATTGTGTTATCAGCGGCGCCCGGCTCTCCCTACACAGCCGGCGGCAGGAGCTCACTACTGAGCTCCTGCTTCCGGCTCCCGGCTCAGTGCGTGCTGTGAGAGAGACGTCATGACGTCTCTCTCATAGTGCTGGGGAGCGGAGTGAAGCGGACGCCAGGAGGATCACAGCGGGAGCGGGGATTGGTAAGTATGGTGTTTTTTTTTTTTTTTTTTAAAGTGTGACTACTACTGGGGGCATAACTACAGGGGGGCTAAACTACAGGGGCTAACTAAGATAGGGCAAGCTACTGTGGGCATTACTACTTGGGTCAAACTACTGGGGGCAAACCACTGGGGGCAAACCTACAGGGGCGCATTACTACTGAGGGCATAACTACAGGGGCACATTACTAGTGGGGGCATAACTACAGGGGTGCATTACTACTGGGGGTATAACTACAGGGGCATTAATACTGGGGGCAAGCTACTGGGGGCAAGCAACTTGGGGCAAACTACATGGGGCAAACTTGCAGGGGCGCATTACTACTGAGGGCATAACTACAGGGTGCATTACTACTTAGGGCATAACTACAGGGGCACATTACTAGTGGGGGCATAACTACAGGGGCGCATTACTACTGGGGGTATAACTACAGGAGCATTAATACTGGGGGCAAGCTACTGGGGGTAAACTACATGGGGCAAACCTGCAGGGGCGCATTACTACTGAGGGCATAACTACAGGGTGCATTACTACTGAGGGCATAACTACAGGGGCACATTACTAGTGGGGGCATAACTACAGGGGCGCATTACTACTGGGGGTATAACTACAGGGGCATTACTACTGGGGGCATTACTACAGGGGCTAAACTACTGGGGGCATTACTACTTGGGGCAAGCTACTGGGGGCAAACCTACAGGGGCATTACTACTGGTTGCATAACTGCAGGGGCTAAACTACTGGGAGTATTACTACTTGGGGCAAGCTACTGGGGGCAAACTACATGGGGCAAACTTACAGGGGAGCATTACTACTGAGGGCATAACTACAGGGGCACATTACCACTGGGGGCATAACTACTGGGGCGCATTACTACTGGGGGTATAACTACAGGGGCTAAACTACTGGGGGCATTACTATTTGGCGCAAACTACTGGGGGCAAATTACATGGGGCTAAACTAAAGGGGCGCATTACTACAGGGGCACATTACTACTGGGGGCATAACTACAGGGGCATTACTACTGGGGGCATAACTACATGGGGCTAAACTACTGTGGGCATTACTACTTGGCGCAAACTACTGGGGGCAAACTACATGGGGCTAAACTACAGGGGCGCATTACTACTGGGGACATAACTACAGGGGCAAACTACATGGGGATAAACTACAGGGGCGCATTACTACTGGGGGCATTACTACTTGGGGCAAACTATATGGGCAAAACGACTGGGGGCATTACTACAGGCGACATTACTACTGGGAGCAATACTACACAGGGGCATTTCCGTTAAGGGCATTAATAATGGGGGCACTACTAATGAGGGCATTGTAAAGGGGGCACTTCATAAGGGGCATCATTCCTGGGGACATAACGGGCACTACTACTGGGGGCATTGCATAAGGGGCACCACTACTATGGGCTCTACATAAGGGGCACTACCACTGTGGGCACTACCAGTACAGTGGACATTGCATAAGGAGCAGTACTACTGTCAAAGGGGTGCTACTGCTGTGGGCATTGTGTATTACGGGGTGCTACTACTGTCTGCATTATGTGTATTGGGGGTGCTACTACTGTGGGCATTATTACTATTGTGTGACCATGCCCCTTTCTTTTTAGACCACGCCCCTTTTTGGGGCACGCGCCTACGGCACGCGCAATACCCTTATTGCATGGGCGCCGGGGAAGGTGGGGGGGGGGTGAGTTCCACCACCTCTCTACAACCACTTTAAGCACTGCTTAAGACACTCAATAACCTGCATGAGACCCCTACAATGGCCCTCCATTTGGCCCAGGCATTTGCGAATGAAGGTTTTGGGATGTCCAACTGCATCACCTGTAATGAATATAAACAATACTACATTAGTAGATGATTGGGCCAAATGTGATGGGCTCATCAATGTTAATAAACTTTATTAATATCCCTATATTAACAGAGTACATTCTCCCTTGCATAAGCACAAAAAAAAATGCTTTTATAAATATATACTCAACACTCACCACATTTGGCTGCCTGATTCAGCTTCACAGTCCCAGAGAGTAGCATGAGTATGTAGGTATGGGTAGGTTGTATTCCAAATAGAGCAAAAAATAAAATAAAAATTAGACCCGTGCATGGTAAATGTGAACAGCAATAACAGCAAAGGTACTATTTCTCTGTTTACATCTTAATGTTTTAGACAATGCAAACATGAAAAAGAGCACTATTCATCAAAATGAGTGGTAAACATGCAACAATACTGTTGGTCTAGCACCATTTACAGACGTAGGAAGTTGACAGTAAGTTAGGATACTACTCAAAACACATACACATTAATACAGTAAATCATCCATGTGTACATAAATCTCTGCCATACCAACATATTACTTAAAATTCACTAAAATACAGTTCACTAAAATACACTAAAATATGTTATCAAAAATTTAAGGTAAAAAAATAAATAATTGTAGCATCAATAAATTGCAAATGTGTTAAGGACATAAACATACCTGAAATGCTGGCACACTATTCTTGACCTAACGGCATGACCACACTGGGCCTCCATGCCTCTGCAGAATGTCCACCCAACCCCTGGCTCCTCATCCTCTCTGGGCAATTCCTCTGAGCGAGGAAGCTCCAGCCAATTCCTCACAGCAATATTGTGGAGGATGGCACACAGGAGAACAATTTTACTTTCCATTTCCGGCAAATACATGGGGTCACCACTAGAGATGAGCGGGTTCGGTTCCTCGGAATCCGAACCCGCCCGAACTTCAGGTTTTTTTACACGGGGCCGAGCGACTCGGATCTTCCCGCCTTGCTCGGTTAACCCGAGCGCGCCCGAACGTCATCATCCCGCTGTCGGATTCTCGCGAGGCTCGTATTCTATCGCGAGACTCGGATTCTATATAAGGAGCCGCGCGTCGCCGCCATTTTCACACGTGCATTGAGATTGAGAGGGAGAGGACGTGGCTGGCGTCCTCTCCGTTTAGACTAGAGTACTAGAGAGAGACACAAATTTTGGGGAGCATATTATTAGGAGGAGTACTACTTGCTGCTGATAGTGTGACCAGTGACCACCAGTTTAATTAATCCGTTCTCTGCCTGATAAAAAACGATACACAGTGTGACACAGTCACATACCATATCTGTGCTCAGCCCAGTGTGCTGCATCATATGTAATACTGTATATCATTATCTGACTGTGCTGAGTGCTCACTGCTCACACAGCTTAATTGTGGGGGAGACTGGGGAGCAGTTATAGCAGGAGTACATATTTTAAGTACAGTGCACACTTTTGCTGCCAGAGTGCCACTGCCAGTGTGACTGACCAGTGACCACTGACCACCAGTATTGTGATTGTCTGCTGACCACCAGTATAATTGTGATTGTCTGCCTGAAAAAGTTAAACACTCGTCGTGTGGTGTTTTTATAAACGCATTCTGCAGACAGTGTCCAGCAGGTCCGTCATTACATAATATATACCTGTCCGGCTGCAGTACTAGTGTGATATATATATATATTTTAATTTTATCTCATTATCATCCAGTCTATATTAGCAGCAGATACAGTACGGTAGTCCACGGCTGTAGCTACCTCTGTGTCGGCAGTCGCTCGTCCATCCATAATTGTATACCACCTACCCGTGGTTTTTTTTTTTTTCTATCTTCTTGATACTAGTAGCTTACTTTAGGAGTCTGCAGTGCTGACAGACAGTGTCCAGCAGGTCCGTCATTACATAATATATACCTGTCCGGCTGCAGTACTAGTGTGATATATATATATATTTTAATTTTATCTCATTATCATCCAGTCTATATTAGCAGCAGACACAGTACGGTAGTCCACGGCTGTAGCTACCTCTGTGTCGGCAGTCGCTCGTCATCCATAAGTATACTAGTATCCATCCATCTCCATTGTTTACCTGAGGTGCCTTTTAGTTGTGCCTATTAAAATATGGAGAACAAAAATGTTGAGGTTCCAAAAATAGGGAAAGATCAAGATCTGCAGTGCCACTCCTAGATGGGCCAGGTGTTTGTGTCGGCCACTAGGGTCGCTTATCTTACTCACACAGCTACCTCATTGCGCCTCTTTTTTTCTTTGCGTCATGTGCTGTTTGGGTAGTGTTTTTTGGAAGGGCCATCCTGCGTGACACTGCAGTGCCACTCCTAGATGGGCCAGGTGTTTGTGTCGGCCACTAGGGTCGCTTAGCTTAGTCATCCAGCGACCTCGGTGCAAATTTTAGGACTAAAAATAATATTGTGAGGTGTGAGGTGTTCAGAATAGACTGAAAATGAGTGGCAATTATGGTTTTTGAGGTTAATAATACTTTGGGATCAAAATGACCCCCAAATTCTATGATTTAAGCTGTTTTTTAGTGTTTTTTGAAAAAAACACCCGAATCCAAAACACACCTGAATCCGACAAAAAAAATTCGGTGAGGTTTTGCCAAAACGCGGTCGAACCCAAAACACGGCCGCGGAACCGAACCCAAAACCAAAACCCGAAAAATTTCAAGTGCACATCTCTAGTCACCACCAGTGTGGTGGAGCACACGGAAGCGTCCCTTCAGGACCCCAATGGTGCGCTCCACCAGCTGCCTAGTGGTAGTAAGTGAGGAATTAAACTCAGACTGTGGCCCTGGCCTGGGTGTGCTGTAAGGAGTCATGAGCCAGGGGGTGCAAGGATATCCACAATCTCCTGTAAGAACACAATACCATCATAAGTGTTCAGATTTAACGACATACCACAAAAAAACAAAAAAATTCTAACAAAATACTCACCCAAAAGCCACATGTCTTGGCCTTCCATCATTCTTAATCTTTGCCAAATCTCTGATTGCCGAATGACATGGGCATCATGGGCACTCTCGGGGTACTTTGCATTCAGGGACAGGATCTGGAGGGATGGGCCACAAACAACCATCACATTCAGAGAGTGGAACAATTTCCTGTTCCTATAGATTTCCTCATTATGTTTTTGTGCCACAAGTGGAACATGTGTCCCATCCACAACCCCAATAACGTGTGGGAAGCGACTACCCTGAGACATACCTACCAGCACACCAACGACATGCTGTTAGGATCCCGTGGCACAGAAATGTAAAACAGAAAGGAATTGTGTCAATGCTGGTATTGCTGTAGGATACCGAATAGATTGATCTAGATCACTCTCTATTATGGAGAGAGTTTCTAGGATGATATGAGGAGGCAGCCTATAGCGCCATACAACCTCATCATCTGGCATACTAAAAAGGGTGACACGGGAACGGAAAATACTAGGCCTTGCACACCTCCATTGCCTTCGAGGATGAGGGTCAGGTTGGGTGGCTTCGGTGGCAAGATATGTGGCAAACAGCATCTTTAAAATGACCAAAAATATTTTTTAATCCAACATCCAATGTGTTCACAAACATTCACATATTTGCCTTCTACACAAAGTAAACTTACTTCTGGAGTACAATGTACTCCATATCTAAATGTCGGAGAGCATGAGGCAAGAAAAAAGTCAATTAGGCTGAAATTAGAGAAAACAATACATATGTCACAAATACAGCACACACCAAAAACACTGTAAAACCAAACTTTGCGGTATTATACTTACCTTAAACATAAATGTGACACACACAAAAAAACATGCAAAAGTTTAAGAAGACATACAAGTCAAAAGGCAAACACCCAAAGCACAGCAAGCAACATGACCATACTTACCAGCAATTAGAAGAAAATATACAAACAATGTCAAAATAAGGCTCACTTGGCCAAAGGAAAAAAAATGTATGTACCCTACAGAAGAACAAACAGATTTAGAAACTACTGTAAACTCACCCAGAAATCAATAACCACCTACACCCAAAGCACAGCAAACAACATGACCATACTTACCAGCAATTAGAAGAAAATATTCAAACAAACTCAAAATAAGGCTCACTTGGCCAAAGGGAAAAAAAATGTATGCACCCTACAGAAGAAAAAACAGATTCAGAAACTACTGTAAACTCACCCAGAAATCACTAACCACCTACACCCAAAGCACAGCAAACAACATGACCATACTTACCAGCAATTAGATAAATACTGTGGAGAACATTATAATAATGGGGAAAAAAGTAAAATAGAATGAATGACAATCCCACGACAATAGCTTATCAGAACATGAATTTCCTTGAGATCTTTGATAAAAATGAATTACCCATATATACTAAAGCAACATACATGAATGTAAAAAAGCCAGAAAAAGATTAAAAATAAAAAACACTGGGCGTACGCACTACAATGAGCCGCACCATCGGAAGCGGATAATCGTGTCAGCAGAGATAACAAACAAATTATACCTCTCATGCCTATGCAACTGTAAAACTTGTCTCTCTCCAGTAAACACAGCTCTCTCCACAGCAAACAACACCACTGAACTCCTGCATACACCCACAAACGCAGGCCGCATGGAGGCCGTTTAAATAGACAGTAATCAAAGTACGCCCAAACATTCTGTATGCATCACCTGTGCAATTTACCACACAAACATACATACGCAGGTATAAAAACTCGACACACATTCAGACGCACATGCCAACACCAACATGGCCAATGTAAGCGAAATAGACGCTGAGGTGGCAGAGCTGCAGGAGCAGATGTGGGTTATCGCAGCGAGAAGACGGAGGCTGCAGCAGCAAAGACTCCATCTAGCACAGGCCAGTGCAGAGTATGAGGGTGCAGGACCCAGTACTGCAGGACCCAGTTCTCCAGCACCCCCATCTAGTGACCCACAAGCAGAAGAGGCCCTGCCAGAGGAAGCTGAAAAATCAAACTGAGGGAGATTCTGGCCTCACTACTCAAACCCAACCAAGCCAGGGCCAAAGAGAAGAGGAAGGTGGTGAAACTTTGCAGGAAGATTCATCACAGGCAGCAAGCAAAAAGAGAAAGTGCCAGCCCCCATTTACGAAGAGGGAGTTGGCAATTTTGGTCACACAAGCCATGCAGAAAATACATTATGGCAGTAAAAACATGGGTGCTGCGGCGAAAGACTGCATCTGGAAAGACATTACTGACCACATAAATGAAGTTGGCCCAATAGTCTGTACCCCAGCAGAAGTCCGAAGACAGTAAGTACATACTGATACAGAATTGCATAAACTATCTATCTATCATAAACAACCAAAGAAAAATGTGAGGTTGCCTATAGCAACCTAAAACATTACATGTGTACAAAAATCTAACAAAACATTTATTGTTCTTTCTTTTCTTCACCTTTCCCCCAAAACCAACCACACATGTAGTTTGGCCAACTTCAAGTCCCACCTGAAGGCAAAACGGTCTGCGGAGTGGAGTGCTTTGAGGGCAACAGGGGGAGGACCACCCCCTGCCCCTGTGGAGTTTACCGATCTAGAGGAGCTGGTGATGCCCTGTGGGACATATGAGGAGGTGCGTGGGGTGTCCAATAAGGACACAGACATGCCTGACACTGTATGTTCGGCCCACATGACATGCCCGGTAAGTTGTCTAACATATATATTAAAGTGTTTTATGTCTCAGTTTAGAAGTTGATACTAATTTTTTCATGTTATTGTTGTCCCTTTTTGTATCACATTAATATATCTGTTTTTCCCATAACACAGCACAGAAGGGGCAGCTTGGTGAGTCACAGGAAGGGCATCTTGCGGAGGCTGAGGCGGGGGGAAGTAGTGTGACCACAAGGGTGGGGCCGGTTATTCCACCAGACCAGCCACACACTGGCCCCCCCCACCCAACCCACTCTCCCGGCGATTCTGACAGAAATATCGAGTCATGGAGATTGTCTCAGCCAATACCATGACGTGATGACCCGGGAGATACGCGAGATGTCCCTTCGACTCACTGAGCATACCACCTGTGTTCGGCAAGGTATGGGCGAAACCAGGCAAGGTCTATCCGAGCTCACCTCCTCTGTCCAACATTTGGCAGACCGAGTTGGACAAGGTCTACAGGAAATCGCTGGCCTTCTTTCCCACAGTGGCAGGGAGCCACCAACACCTGGCTCCTCCCCTACCCATGTCCAGGAAGAAGAGCCCACTGGGCAGAGCCCTCAAAGGTCACTTCGCAGACCTACAAGTAACCAGCCACTTCAGGCGGGGCGAAAGAAGAAAAAGTTAAGTCTCTCCAGATGCGGACACATTTCCCAGCACCCATGTTTATAATGTTGCCAAAATGTATTTTCTATGGCTTGTGGGCCCAGAATGGCCAACTCCCTCATGCTGAATGGGGTTTGGTGGGTTCTCTTTTTGTTAGTAGCCTGTGATGCATTCTCCTGTAATCTTCCTCAGTTTGACCTACAGCAGGCCTGGCCAACTTGTGGCTCTCCAGCTGTTGTGAAACTACACGTCCCAGCATGCCCTGCCACAGTTTTGCTACTGGGGAGTGGTAAAACTGTGGCAAGGCATGCTGGGATGTGTAGTTTCACAATAGCTGGAGAGCCACAGGTTGGCCAGGCCTGACCTACAGGGTATTGCCAGCTGTTTGTTATATTGTTTGCTGGCCAGTAGATGGGGGACCCTGACTATTGGCTTCTGTGTTTGATTTTTCTGCACTGGCAAGGGGTTATTGCTAGGGCATGTTTACTTATTGTATTGGTGTAAGTAAATTTATATAGATTAGTAAAATTACTTTATTAACATATTATTTGTGTGGATATTGTGTTTTTATTGTTTGTTTTTTTATAAACATTTGCTTATTTTATTTGTATTACAAGCACAAATGCTAATATTATGTTTGGGGACAAAGCCCACAATCATTCCATATGTCATAGCTCAGCCTCAAAATGCTTTGCATTCACAACTCTTTTCTATTCTCAAAATACAATATATTGGCATGAAGCAGTTTGTTTACTAGGGGTAACAGGCCATAGTTGAAGAAACTGACAAGTGAACCAAATCAGACTTTGCAATGTCTTAGGTACATCAGTATGACTAAATATTACAGCTTAGCGTGCATTATGTGGGTAATGTTGGTATATGTGTGACCAAACTAAGGATGGAATCTTGAAAACATGGCATGGTTGTGGGTTTCACTTTTAATTTCCATGAACTAGTGAAAACACTTAGCCAATACATTCCACACAAAGCAGACATATGGAACATAGCAAATACACATGTACACTGCTCAAAAAAATAAAGAGAACACTAAAATAACAAATCCTAGATCTGAATGAATGAAATATTCTTATTAAATACTTTGTTCTTTACATAGTTGAATGTGCTGACAAAAAAAATCACACAAAACTTATCAATGGAAATCAAATTTAGTAACCCATGGAGGTCTGGATTTGGAGTCACACTCAAAATTAAAGTGGAAAAACACACTACAGGCTGATCCAACTTTGATGTAATGTCCTTTAAAACAAGTCAAAATGCGGCTCAGTAGTGTGTGTGGCCTCCACATGCCTGTATGACCTCCCTACAACGCCTGGGCATGCTCCTGATGAGGTGGCGGATGGTCTCCTGAGGGATCTCCTCCCAGACCTGGACTAAAGCATCTGCCAACTCCTGGACAGTCTGTGGTGCAACAATGGTCGATGGATGGAGCGAGACATGATGTCCCAGATGTGCTCAATTGGATTCAGGTCTGGGGAATGGACGGGCCAGTCCATAGCATCAATGCCTTCGTCTTGCAGGAACTGCTGACACACTACAGCTACCTGAGGTCTAGCATTGTCTTGCATTAGGAGAAACCCAGGGCCAACCGCACCAGCATGGAGGGCTGTGCGGCCCCCCAAAGAAATGCCACCCCACACCATTACTGACCCACTGCCAAACCGGTCATGCTGGAGGATGCTGAAGGCAGCAGAACGTTCTCCTTGGTGTCTACAGACTCTGTAACGTCTGTCACATGTGCTCAGTGAGAACCTGCTTTCATGTGCGAAGAGCACAGGGCACCAGTGGCGAATTTTACCAATCTTGGTGTTTTCTGGCAAATGCCAAATGTCCTGCATGGTGTTGGGCTGTAAGCACAACCCCCACCTGTGGACATCGGGCCCTCATACCACCCTCATGGAGTCTGTTTCTGATCGTTTGAGTAGACACATGCACATTTGTGGCTTGCTGGAGGTCATTTTGCAGGGCCCTGGCAGTGCTCCTCCTGTTCCTCCTTGCACAAAGGCGGAGGTAGCGGTTCTGCTGCTGGGTTGTTGCCCTCCTACAGCCTCCTCCACGTCTCCTGATGTACTGGCCTGTCTCCTGGTAACGCCTCCATGCTCTGGACACTACGCTGACAGACACAACAAACCTTCTTGCCACAGCTCGCATTGATGTGCCATCCTGGATGAGCTGCACTAGCTGAGCCACTTGTGTGGGTTGTAGGGAGGTCATACAGGCACGTGGAGGCCACACACACTACTGAGCCTCATTTTGACTTGTTTTAAGGACATTACATCAAAGTTGGATCAGCCTGTAGTGTGTTTTTCCACTTTAATTTTGATTGTGACTCCAAATCCAGACCTCCATGGGTTAATAAATTTGATTTCCATTGATAATTTTTGTGTGATTTTGTTGTCAGCACATTCAACTATGTAAAGAACAAAGTATTTAATAAGAATATTTCATTCATTCAGATCTAGGATGTGTTATTTTAGTGTTCCCTTTATTTTTTTGAGCAGTGTATTTTACAATAAAACACATGGGTGATGTTTGTCAGGGTCTTTGATTTTGAAATGGATTTGAAAGATAACATTTACTAGGAGTTTAAATGCACATACCGTCTGTGTGACTGACTCTGTTACAATTGCAGTGTTGAGCTATTAGCTGCTCACCAGCTGCTTTTTATTGCCAATTATTAGGTAGCTACGCCCTGTCAGCAACTTCTTGCACGATTTCGCTTGCTCTACGTAGCTGAAGACCTACTCCTGTGCTGCGTTAGTGTTGCAAATGCTTATTGTGCAGCAGCTACTCTCAGCTTTGCAGCGATGCAAAAACCACACCTGCTATCCACCATCACGCCCCTTTTCGCTATCTAGCGAAGCCATACCCCCGCACCGCCTTCAACACGCCACTTTATCGTTGGCCCACTGCGAACACAAAAAGCGTTTGTATTTCTGCACATTCATTGCACGGGTCACTGTGCGCATGCGCATTGTAGCTTTTGCACGAGCGCACTGGGCTTTTCTCAGCTGCTTGCGATGCGAAGATCTGCAGCGATCAACTTGAGATGAGGGACATAGTGAACAACCTCATGTAAATCAGATGTAACAAAATATATTCATTTATGCTGTATTTATTTCCTGAGTCTGCAGATTCCCTACCTCTCTCCTAGATCTGAACCTAATGTATTACAGGAGAAATATACATAGACTTTCCATTTTTTGTCTGCCCTATCTCAATTAGTAGGACATCAAATTTTTAAGTAAACTTTCTTCTGAAAATGAGGCACTATGGGGGTCATTCCGAGTTGATCACTAGCTGAAAATGTTCGCTGCAATGAAGTAAAAACCGGCACTTCTGTGCATGCATATGTGGCGCAGTGCGCATGTGCATCGTACTTTCACAATGGCCGATGTAGTTTTACACAAGGTCTAGCGAAGCTCTTCAGTTGCACTGCTGGCCGCAGAGTGATTGACATGAAGTGGGCATTTCTGGGTGTCAACTGACCGTTTTCAGGGAGTGCTCGAAAAAACGCAGGAGTGCCAAGAAAAACTGAGGCGTGGCTGGCCGAATGCAGGGTGTGTTTGTGACGTCAAATCCGGAACTGAATGGTCTGAAGTGATCGCAAGCGCTGAGTAGGTCTGGAGCTACTCTGAAACCGCACAATTTTTTTTTTGTAGCGGCTCTGCGATCCTTTCGTTCGCACTTCTGCTAAGCTAAAATACGGGGCGGCGCCTTAGCGTTTGCACGACTGCTAAAAACTGCTGACGAGCGATCAACTCGGAATGACCCCCATAGTCATTGGCATTTCATCATCTCCAAGCTGTGTGTCTTGCCAGTAATAAGACCTGAATCACTGGCAGTACTGTAACTTCCAAATTGTGAATGACTGGGTAAGAAACCACTGTGTGTGTAATAGGGGAGAGGAAGCCACTGGGATGGAACTTTAGATTTCACCTTTAGATAAATAGTTATTCCTACATGTTGCTTACTACAGTGGAATGTACACCAATCCTTGAAAAATTGTATGCTTATTTAATAACACTTTCTAATATAGCTCTGCAAAGTCCATTGCACTTTACAATTGGAAATTAGCTATATGCACCCATTACAGTAAATTGGTTAAAAATTAAAAATGAATACCATTGGTTTGATTACCTTCCACATACATACCTCCCAACATGACCATCTCCAGGAGGGACAGAATGCTCTGCTTCGGGACTTCCCTCTTAATTTGTGATTGCAATCACCTGTGCTGAAACACCTTTCTTATCCATTAACCTGTTCAACACAGGTTCAGGCAATCATAGAGAAAGGGAAAAGTCCAGAAGCAGAGCATTGTGTCCCTCCTGGAGAGGGTCATGTTGGGAGGTATGTCCACATATATAAATTAAAAGACCAGCCTCAGAACTAGCCAACCTATGATGATTAATTACTACATTACTAACAAAGAAACCATATGCAAGTGGTGCTTTCATTAAAGGCTAGCCTGGAAAGAGACTTTTTTACTAAACAGTCAATTTTCAAATTTGCTGATTATCATTGGTTTTGCCTGCATAAACAAAAACATCAATAATATGTGCAAATAAAACCTGCTATTGTTCCTAATAGTATTGCTATTTAAAATTCTGTGGGTAAAAATGCACCTTTATTTATTATTATTTATTACCAGTTATTTATATAGCACACACACACATTCCGCAGGGCTTTACAGAGAATATTTGGCCATTCGCATCAGTCCATACTTGCCTACCTGACCCTCTCCATGAGGGAGAAAATGTTCTGTTCCTGGACTTTCCTGGTAATGTATGATTGCCATCACCTGTGGTGAAACCCCTTTCTTATAAATTACCTAGCTCACCACAGGTGATGGCAATCATACATTACCAGGAAAGTCCAGGAACAGAACATTTTCTCCCTCATGGAGAGGGTCAGGTAGGCAAGTATGCATCAGTCCCTGGCCCAGTGGATTTTATAATCTATATTCCCTATCACATGTACACACAGACACATTCATGCAAGGGTTAATTTTGTTGGGAGCCAATTAACCTACCAGTATGTTTTTGGAGACCATGACCCCATCCTGTGAAGCCATGCCCGTGTGGCACTGGGTGTTTAGGGAGTAATTCAGAGTTGACCGCAGCAGCAAATTTGTTAGCAGTTGGGCAAAACCATGTGCACTGCAGGGGGGACAGATATAACATGTGCAGAGAGAGTGAGATTTGGGTGGGTTATTTTGTTTCTGTGCAGGGTAAATACTGGCTGTTTTATTTTTACACTGCAATTTCGATTTCAGTTTGAACACACCTCACCCAAATCTCCTCACTCTGTTCGTTATATCTGCCAGTGCCAGATACACAAATGCCCCCACAGATATCTGCCAGTGCCAGATACACAAATGCCCCCACAGTGCCAGATACACAAATGCCCCACAGTGCCAGATACACAACTGTCCGACAGTTGCAGATACACAAATGCCACTACCGTGAGCCCTCCCCCATCCCTCCAGTGCTGCTCATCACTGCTGCTGTTGTTGCTGGTGCTGTATGCAATGGGTGAGATACCTCATCGCATAACTCCCAACAGGAGGGACAGAATGTTTTGCTTCTGGACTTTCCTCTTAATTTATGATTGCCATCACCTGTGCTGAAATACCTTTCTTTTCTGTTAACCTGTTCCAAACAGGTGCCGACAATCATAGATTAAGAGAATAGTCCAAAAGCAGAGCATTTTGTCCATCGTGGAGAGAGGGTCATGTTGGGAGGTATGTAATAAGGCATCTCACCCGTTGCATGCGTGGCTCCTACTGTGTCATTAGACTAAACAGTGGCATTGCTGACTCCCATTGTGATACATATGTAAACTGTGTAGTTACATCTAGATTTTATGTGTTTTCATTAGAGATGAGCGGATTCGTTTTTACTTGGATTTACTCGGTTCTCAAAACGGCATCTTATTGGCTCACGGATGTCACGTGTTTTGGATAGCCAATCAGATGCCGTTTTGAGAACTGGGTAAATCCGAGTAAAACCGAATCCGCTCATCTCTAGTTTTCATACAAAAAAATGTTTAGCTTTGTTGTATTGTGCATGCATTTATACAGCAATTAAAATGCAGCATTTATAAATTCATATATTAGTTGATAGATACAAAAAGTACTTAAAAAAAAGTTTAAACTATGTTCACCTGAAAATTATCATTATGCAAACACCACAGAGTTGTTTTCCTGAAATTCATGTTGCAATAAAAAATAGCATTTTGTGATCATATAACACAAAATATGTTACAAAAAACTATTACAAAAATAACAAAATATAGAACGATGATGAAAAGGAAAACAGAGAATGTTGATTTAAAGCATTAGATAAAAAACTGGGTTTGCAACAAGCTGCATCTGAGTCTAATTTATTTGGACAGATTCGGAAACAGAGTGCTCCCTGAGCAATGAAACTAAATACATTTTAAATCACTTCACATCCACCAGACAACAAACTTATTCTCACATTTTGACTAAGGGAATTCAACCCAATAAATTCATCTTTACTTTTGTAGTCAATCAGACTAGTCTAAAAATAATAATAATAATAATAATAATAATAAAAAATATGCTGTTCTGGATATCTAGCATTATTTTTTAGTTAAATAGTTTGCATATGAATAAGCTGTATTTGTTCTCCAGAAAATCCACGTAACAGCTTATAAGTGACTAGAAGGAACCAACTTTACTCCACTAAAAACAAAAAGTTAAAACACAATTATACAGCACATGGAGTTCAAAATATCCCTCTGCAGTGATTGAGTGATATGCAAGTCTCCCTACAGAGAATATAGGGGGTGTTCAATTAGCTCAGACAATTTTGGAGTTATCGAATCCCCCCCCATGTATATAATTGAAGGGCAGTTTTTGCCTGTTGTTAAGGCATTTTCGCCAATGCCTTTTCACTTCTTTTGTTTAGTGCATTGTCGAAAAAAGCCTCAAAATCAGTGAAAACAATCCGCATTTTCACTGGTGCAGGTGCAAAAAAAGCATGTGGATTTGCCAATCCACGTGTTTTTTTCACTCCTGCTAAATTTTTCGATCAGGTGAAAAAACAGCCCTAATTGAAAACTAACCCCCCCCATGTGCTCAGTAATATGACCACATTTTTATTTAGAAATATTTTAATGAAATAAAAGAGAATCACTTGTGCTGCCAGATCGCTTGTGGCTTTAGTGTTTTTGTCTCTCTCTGGCTTCTCATGGCTGCAGAGGAGATCTACAGCCAGAATCAGAACTCACTGTAGGGTGATGGTTTATACTCCCGGTATGATAAATGAATAATTGTTATCCATTTCCAGGGACAGTTCTCCTGTACAACTGTGTCCTTATATTGAATACTGATTACACAATACAAATGTTCTCACACTCTACCTATCACATACTCATCTCCTGCAATTCTTAGGTCCCCACTTTTTAAGTAAGTGGGACAGAACAATGTAGTTTTGTCACTTCTAGTTGTTTTAATCATATATTAAGATGTTCATCGAATAAGAGTGAAAAAACACTCGCCCGTGTTGCACAGATATTGAGGTATATTTACTAAGCTCCCGATTTTGACCGATTTGGTGTTTTTTCTTCAAAGTGTCATCTCGGGAATTTACTAAACTCAAATCTCAGCAGTGATGAGGGCATTCGTATTTTTTTGGAAGGCAAAGAAAAAAAATACGAATGAATACACCATTGGTCAAATACGCCTGTTATTTGATACAACTCGGTAATTTACTAAAAATTCGAACTATAGCCAAACACTGCCGTGAAAAAATACAAATCGTAAAAAAAAGCAGTTTTAAAATAGACCTGCTTTTTTTTACCATGTTCTGATAGGCATGCATGGATCAGTGAGATCCGTGCATGTTTATCAGTGGGAAGGGGTGTGAAATAGTTAAAAATTAGGGGGGGAAATTGCGTGGGGTCACTAGAGATGAGCGGGTTCGGTTTCTCTGAATCCGAACCCGCACGAACTTCATGTTTTTTTTCACGGGTCCGAGCGACTCGGATCTTCCCATCTTGCTCGGTTAACCAGAGCGCGCCCGAACGTCATCATGACGCTGTCGGATTCTCGCGAGACTCGGATTCTATATAAGGAGCCGCGCGTCGCCGCCATTTTCACACGTGCATTGAGATTGATAGGGAGAGGACGTGGCTGGCGTCCTCTCCATTTAGATTAGGAGAGAGAGAGAGAGATTGACCTGAGGCTGATACTGTAGAAGAGAGTGCAGAGTTTAGTGACTGACCACAGTGACCACCAGCAGTGCAGTTGTTTTATTTAATATATCCGTTCTCTGCCTGAAAAAAACGGTACACACAGTGACTCAGTCACATACCATATCTGTGTGCACTGCTCAGCCCAGTGTGCTGCATGCCTGCATCATCTATGTATATATATTATATATCTGACTGTGCTCAGCTCACACAGCTTATAATTGTGGGGGAGACTGGGGAGCACTGCAGTGCCAGTTATAGGTTATAGCAGGAGCCAGGAGTACAAGACAGTCACATACCATATCTGTGTGCACTGCTCAGCCCAGTGTGCTGCATCATCTATGTATATATTATATATCTGACTGTGCTCAGCTCACACAGCTTATAATTGTGGGGGAGACTGGGGAGCACTGCAGTGCCAGTTATAGGTTATAGCAGGAGCCAGGAGTACATATTATATTAAAATTAAACAGTGCACACTTTTGCTGCAGGAGTGCCACTGCCAGTGTGACTGACCAGTGACCTGACCACACTGACCACCAGTATAGTTAGTAGTATACTATATTGTGATTGCCTGAAAAAGTTAAACACTCGTCGTGTGACTTCACTTGTGTGGTGTTTTTTTTTTTATTCTATAAAAAACTCATTCTGCTGACAGACAGTGTCCAGCAGGTCCGTCATTATATAATATATATACCTGTCCGGCTGCAGTAGTGATATATATATATTTTTTATATCATTATTTATCATCCAGTCGCAGCAGACACAGTACGGTAGTTCACGGCTGTAGCTACCTCTGTGTCGGCACTCGGCAGTCCATCCATAATTGTATACCACCTACCCGTGGTTTTTTTTTCTTTCTTCTTTATACATACATACTACTACATCTCTTTATCAACCAGTCTATATTAGCAGCAGACACAGTACAGTACGGTAGTTCACGGCTGTGGCTACCTCTGTGTCGGCACTCGGCAGTCCGTCCATAATTGTATACCACCTAACCGTGGTTTTTTTTTCTTTCTTCTTTATACATACATACTACGACATCTCTTTATCAACCAGTCTATATTAGCAGCAGACACAGTACAGTACGGTAGTTCACGGCTGTGGCTACCTCTGTGTCGGCACTCGGCAGTCCGTCCATAATTGTATACCACCTAACCGTGGTTTTTTTTTCTTTCTTCTTTACACATACATACTACGACATCTCTTTATCAACCAGTCTATATTAGCAGCAGACACAGTACAGTACGGTAGTTCACGGCTGTGGCTACCTCTGTGTCGGCACTCGGCAGTCCGTCCATAATTGTATACCACCTAACCGTGGTTTTTTTTTCTTTCTTCTTCATACATACATACTACGACATCTCTTTATCAACCAGTCTATATTAGCAGCAGACACAGTACAGTACGGTAGTTCACGGCTGTGGCTACCTCTGTGTCGGCACTCGGCAGTCCGTCCATAATTGTATACCACCTACCCGTGGTTTTTTTTTCTTTCTTCTTTATACATACATACTACTACATCTCTTTATCAACCAGTCTATATTAGCAGCAGACACAGTACAGTACGGTAGTTCACGGCTGTGGCTACCTCTGTGTCGGCACTCGGCAGTCCGTCCATAATTGTATACCACCTACCCGTGGTTTTTTTTTCTTTCTTCTTCATACATACATACTACGACATCTCTTTATCAACCAGTCTATATTAGCAGCAGACACAGTACAGTACGGTAGTTCACGGCTGTGGCTACCTCTGTGTCGGCACTCGGCAGTCCGTCCATAATTGTATACCACCTAACCATGGTTTTTTTTTCTTTCTTCTTCATACATACATACTACGACATCTCTTTATCAACCAGTCTATATTAGCAGCAGACACAGTACGGTAGTTCATGGCTGTAGCTACCTCTGTGTCGGCACTCGGCAGTCCGTCCATAATTGTATACTAGTATCCATCCATCTCCATTGTTTACCTGAGGTGCCTTTTAGTTGTGCCTATTAAAATATGGAGAACAAAAATGTTGAGGTTCCAAAATTAGGGAAAGATCAAGATCCACTTCCACCTCGTGCTGAAGCTGCTGCCACTAGTCATGGCCGAGACGATGAAATGCCAGCAACGTCGTCTGCCAAGGCCGATGCCCAATGTCATAGTACAGAGCATGTCAAATCCAAAACACCAAATATCAGTAAAAAAAGGACTCCAAAACCTAAAATAAAATTGTCGGAGGAGAAGCGTAAACTTGCCAATATGCCATTTACCACACGGAGTGGCAAGGAACGGCTGAGGCCCTGGCCTATGTTCATGGCTAGTGGTTCAGCTTCACATGAGGATGGAGGCACTCAGCCTCTCGCTAGAAAAATGAAGAGACTCAAGCTGGCAAAAGCAGTAGCACCGCAAAGAACTGTGCGTTCTTCGAAATCCCAAATCCACAAGGAGAGTCCAATTGTGTCGGTTGCGATGCCTGACCTTCCCAACACTGGACGTGAAGAGCATGCGCCTTCCACCATTTGCACGCCCCCTGCAAGTGCTGGAAGGAGCACCCGCAGTCCAGTTCCTGATAGTCAGATTGAAGATGTCAGTGTTGAAGTACACCAGGATGAGGAGGATATGGGTGTTGCTGGCGCTGGGGAGGAAATTGACCAGGAGGATTCTGATGGTGAGGTGGTTTGTTTAAGTCAGGCACCCGGGGAGACACCTGTTGTCCGTGGGAGGAATATGGCCGTTGACATGCCTGGTGAAAATACCAAAAAAATCAGCTCTTCGGTGTGGAACTATTTCAACAGAAATGCGGACAACAGGTGTCAAGCCGTGTGTTCCCTTTGTCAAGCTGTAATAAGTAGGGGTAAGGACGTTAACCACCTCGGAACATCCTCCCTTATACGTCACCTGCAGCGCATTCATAATAAGTCAGTGACAAGTTCAAAAACTTTGGGTGACAGCGGAAGCAGTCCACTGACCAGTAAATCCCTTCCTCTTGTAACCAAGCTCACGCAAACCACCCCACCAACTCCCTCAGTGTCAATTTCCTCCTTCCCCAGGAATGCCAATAGTCCTGCAGGCAATGTCACTGGCAATTCTGACGAGTCCTCTCCTGCCTGGGATTCCTCCGATGCATCCTTGCGTGTAACGCCTACTGCTGCTGGCGCTGCTGTTGTTGCTGCTGGGAGTCGATGGTCATCCCAGAGGGGAAGTCGTAAGCCCACTTGTACTACTTCCAGTAAGCAATTGACAGTTCAACAGTCCTTTGCGAGGAAGACGAAATATCACAGCAGTCATCCTGCTGCAAAGCGGATAACTGAGGCCTTGACAACTATGTTGGTGTTAGACGTGCGTCCGGTATCCGCCGTTAGTTCACAGGGAACTAGACAATTTATTGAGGCAGTGTGCCCCCGTTACCAAATACCATCTAGGTTCCACTTCTCTAGGCAGGCGATACCGAGAATGTACACGGACGTCAGAAAAAGACTCGCCAGTGTCCTAAAAAATGCAGTTGTACCCAATGTCCACTTAACCACGGACATGTGGACAAGTGGAGCAGGGCAGGGTCAGGACTATATGACTGTGACAGCCCACTGGGTAGATGTATGGACTCCCGCCGCAAGAACAGCAGCGGCGGCACCAGTAGCAGCATCTCGCAAACGCCAACTCTTTCCTAGGCAGGCTACGCTTTGTATCACCTGTTTCCAGAATACGCACACTGCTGAAAACCTCTTACGGCAACTGAGGAAGATCATCGCGGAATGGCTTACCCCAATTGGACTCTCCTGTGGATTTGTGGCATCGGACAACGCCAGCAATATTGTGTGTGCATTAAATATGGGCAAATTCCAGCACGTCCCATGTTTTGCACATTCCTTGAATTTGGTGGTGCAGAATTATTTAAAAAACGACAGGGGCGTGCAAGAGATGCTGTCGGTGGCCAGAAAAATTGCGGGACACTTTCGGCGTACAGGCACCACGTACAGAAGACTGGAGCACCACCAAAAACTACTGAACCTGCCCTGCCATCATCTGAAGCAAGAAGTGGTAACGAGGTGGAATTCAACCCTCTATATGCTTCAGAGGTTGGAGGAGCAGCAAAAGGCCATTCAAGCCTATACAATTGAGCACGATATAGGAGGTGGAATGCACCTGTCTCAAGCGCAGTGGAGAATGATTTCAACGTTGTGCAAGGTTCTGATGCCCTTTGAACTTGCCACACGTGAAGTCAGTTCAGACACTGCCAGCCTGAGTCAGGTCATTCCCCTCATCAGGCTTTTGCAGAAGAAGCTGGAGACATTGAAGGAGGAGCTAACACGGAGCGATTCCGCTAGGCATGTGGGACTTGTGGATGGAGCCCTTAATTCGCTTAACAAGGATTCACGGGTGGTCAATCTGTTGAAATCAGAGCACTACATTTTGGCCACCATGCTCGATCCTAGATTTAAAGCCTACCTTGGATCTCTCTTTCCGGCAGACACAAGTCTGCTGGGGTTGAAAGACCTGCTGGTGAGAAAATTGTCAAGTCAAGCGGAACGCGACCTGTCAACATCTCCTCCTTCACATTCTCCCGCAACTGGGGGTGCGAGGAAAAGGCTCAGAATTCCGAGCCCACCCGCTGGCGGTGATGCAGGGCAGTCTGGAGCGACTGCTGATGCTGACATCTGGTCCGGACTGAAGGACCTGACAACGATTACGGACATGTCGTCTACTGTCACTGCATATGATTCTCTCACCATTGAAAGAATGGTGGAGGATTATATGAGTGACCGCATCCAAGTAGGCACGTCACACAGTCCATACTTATACTGGCAGGAAAAAGAGGCAATTTGGAGGCCATTGCACAAACTGGCTTTATTCTACCTAAGTTGCCCTCCCACAAGTGTGTACTCCGAAAGAGTGTTTAGTGCCGCCGCTCACCTTGTCAGCAATCGGCGTACGAGGTTACATCCAGAAAATGTGGAGAAGATGATGTTAATTAAAATGAATTATAATCAATTCCTCCGCGGAGACATTGACCAGCAGCAATTGCCTCCACAAAGTACACAGGGAGCTGAGATGGTGGATTCCAGTGGGAACGAATTGATAATCTGTGAGGAGGGGGATGTACACGGTGATATATCGGAGGGTGATGATGAGGTGGACATCTTGCCTCTGTAGAGCCAGTTTGTGCAAGGAGAGATTAATTGCTTCTTTTTTGGGGGGGTCCAAACCAACCCGTCATATCAGTCACAGTCGTGTGGCAGACCCTGTCACTGAAATGATGGGTTGGTTAAAGTGTGCATGTCCTGTTTTGTTTATACAACATAAGGGTGGGTGGGAGGGCCCAAGGACAATTCCATCTTGCACCTCTTTTTTCTTTTATTTTTCTTTGCGTCATGTGCTGATTGGGGAGGGTTTTTTGGAAGGGACATCCTGCGTGACACTGCAGTGCCACTCCTAAATGGGCCCGGTGTTTGTGTCGGCCACTAGGGTCGCTAATCTTACTCACACAGTCAGCTACCTCATTGCGCCTCTTTTTTTCTTTGCGTCATGTGCTGATTGGGGAGGGTTTTTTGGAAGGGACATCCTGCGTGACACTGCAGTGCCACTCCTAAATGGGCCCGGTGTTTGTGTCGGCCACTAGGGTCGCTAATCTTACTCACACAGTCAGCTACCTCATTGCGCCTCTTTTTTTCTTTGCGTCATGTGCTGATTGGGGAGGGTTTTTTGGAAGGGACATCCTGCGTGACACTGCAGTGCCACTCCTAAATGGGCCCGGTGTTTGTGTCGGCCACTAGGGTCGCTAATCTTACTCACACAGTCAGCTACCTCATTGCGCCTCTTTTTTTCTTTGCGTCATGTGCTGATTGGGGAGGGTTTTTTGGAAGGGACATCCTGCGTGACACTGCAGTGCCACTCCTAAATGGGCCCGGTGTTTGTGTCGGCCACTAGGGTCGCTTATCTTACTCACACAGTCAGCTACCTCATTGCGCCTCTTTTTTTCTTTGCATCATGTGCTGATTGGGGAGGGTTTTTTGGAAGGGACATCCTGCGTGACACTGCAGTGCCACTCCTAGATGGGCCAGGTGTTTGTGTCGGCCACTAGTGTCGCTTAGCTTAGTCATCCAGCGACCTTGGTGCAAATTTTAGGACTAAAAATAATATTGTGAGGTGTGAGGTATTCAGAATAGACTGAAAATGAGTGGAAATTATGGTTTTTGAGGTTAATAATAATATGGGATCAAAATGACCCCCAAATTCTATGATTTAAGCTGTTTTTTAGTGTTTTTTTAAAAAAACACCCGAATCCAAAACACACCCGAATCCGACAAAAAAAATTCGGTGAGGTTTTGCCAAAACGCGGTCGAACCCAAAACACGGCCGCGGAACCGAACCCAAAACCAAAACACAAAACCCGAAAAATTTCAGGCGCTCATCTCTAGGGGTCACCCCTCCTAAGCATAACCAGCCACGGGCTCTTTGAGCCGGTCCTGGTTGTAAAAATATGGGGAAAAAATTGACTGGGGATCCCCCATATTTTAACAACCAGCACCAGGCTCTGCGCCTGGTCCTGGTGCAAAAAATACGGGGGACAAAAAGCGTAGGGGTCCCCCGTATTTTTTGAGCCAGCACCGGGCTCCACTAGTCAGAAAGATAATGCCACAGCCGGGGGACACTTTTATCTTGGTCCCTGCGGCCCTGGCATTAAATCACTAACTAGTGACCCCTGGCCGGGGTACCCTGGAGGAGTGGGAACCCCTTAAATCAAGGGGAAACCCCCTCCAGCCACCCAAGGGTCAGGGGTGAAGCCCGAGGCTGTCCCCCCAACCAAGGGCGGCGGATGGGGAGCTGATAGCCATAGTGTAAAAAAAAGAATATTGTTTTTTGTAGCAGTACTACAAGTCCCAGCAAGCCTCCCTTACTAGCTGGCACTTGGAGAACCACAAGTACCAGCATGCGGTAGAAAAATGGGCCCACTGGTACCTGTAGTTCTACTACAAAAAAATACACAACAAAAAACATAACACACACACTGTGACAGTAAAACTTTATTACATACATGCACACCTACATACACACATATTTACCTATGTTCACACGAGGCTCGGTCCACTTCTCCACGTCGAATCCCGGGGTACCTGTAAATAAAATTATACTCACACAATCCAGTATAGCTCCGTCCTCTTTGTAATACACGTACTTGGCAGAAAAACAAACCGAAAATCCCGAACCACGCACTGAAAGGGGTCCCATGTTTAAACATGGGACCCCTTTCCCCGACTGCCGGGACCCCCCGTGACTCCTGTCAAAGAGGGTCCCTTCAGCCAATCAGGGAGCGCCATATCATGGCACTCTCCTGATTGGCTGTGCGCTCCTGAGCTGTCAGTTAGGCAGCGCACGGCAGAGATACAATGTAGCGCATAGGCGCTACATTGAATCCAATGGTGGGAACTTTGCAGTCAGCGGTTGAGGTTACTCGCGGTCAACTGCTGACTGCAAAGTTCGCACCATTGGATACAATGGAGCGCCTAAGCGCTACATTGTATCTTCAGTGCGCAGCCTGACTGACAGCTCAGGAGCGCACAGCCAATCAGGAGAGTGCCATGACGTGGCGCTCCCTTTAACTATACCATATAATTAGTCTGTCAAGAAGAAAGCCACATCTCTTCGGAATCGCAAGTCTAGATTTGCATATATCAGATTATAAAGATAGTTGATTACTCTAGAACATATCAGGACATTTTTTTGCCCTATATTACTTCCACTTTAATGTGTATAGATGCATTCACAATATATTGCCTTGGATTTGTGAATGCATTGAGGTCTATAATTACATCCTTGCATAGTGTAAACATTAAATAATCAGAGAAAGGGAGGCATAGGAAAGTACTGCTACATCTGAGAACATATAATTGGCAGTACCCAGGCTTTTCCCATTATTACCGTATATTTCTTATATGATGATTTTTTGTACTCTAGCAACAAACTAGAGTTTGCACACTGTAACAAAAGAACACATTTAACATCATGTTGATAATGACTGTAATGTGTTTCAATTTTATGTCATTAAATTGTTTAAAAAAGCAATGCTAATATATATTTTTCCTATACAAGCTGAAGAAAGAAAAATCATTGGAATATTATGTGCACTGTACAAATATCTTACATGATATGGAAAATATCAGAAATTGTGTCTGTATAAACATTAACAATCTACAGTATATTAATATAATGATTTATGGTAGCAGGGTAGGTAAGTCAAACCAACCACTGACAGTTGGTGACAGATTGTTTGATTTTGCCAGTGCTCAGTTGTATAGAAGGGAGCTTTAGAGTGGAGACAGCATCCCTGGATAGATGTTAACTGAATCCTCATCCTGCCATCCTGAATCCGTCAGGAAATACAGAACTCAAATTTTAATGTGTGAGTTAAAAGTGGTGTACAGTAATAAACATCCCTTTAAAGTACAGTATAAAGGGCCTCTTGGGACATAGGAACTATAATTTGGAGGATCTACTGGCCCTTTGATAATGTAACCCCTTTTATTCCTGGGTGTATTGTGTATCTGCGCAATGTGCCTCCACCTAAGCTATTTGAACTGATAGCATTTCTCTGGCTAGCTTGGGAAAGCCTAGAGTGAGTGGGGAAGATTAGTGCTCACCCAGTATACTAATCCCTTTAGAATTACCCTACCCCTGTAGCGGTAGCATCTAACATTATGATGTGATGTCACCAGACAGAATTATGCACAAACGGACATTTTTACCTCATGTACCTTTCCTTTGTGGTTGCAGGCTCTTTCACAGATACGAAGACAGTTCCACCAGTAAGTATACTTAGTTTTAATATTCGGTAAGTTATAGTCAACCTTATACAGTTATAACTCCTAATAATCAAACAATGAACAGTTCTAATAATATACCCCAACTATACAGAAGGAGATGAATGCAATACAAAAAATTACCTTCCACAAGAAAGTTGTAGTGATAAGTTTTAAAACCAACCTGGGTTCACCTATTATGGTTGTGCACTGTTGGGGCCCTTAGTGTCCGGGTTTAAGAAGTAATCTGGGTTATACTTGTATTCCTTTGGAGCACATGTCCTCACAAATGGTGTGCCATCTTTACGGCAATAAATAGCCTGATTTCCATGGATGTTATAGTTGTTTCCATACGGCCAGCTCTCCTAGACCCCCTGAAGCCAGAAGGTAGAACTTAGTACTTTCCACCCTGGAATCACTGACAGTATTCCTGACGATAGAGAAGGAGTTAATGTCTCAGGTGCAAAGGTCCCTATCCGCAATGGTATCAAGTATCCTCAGCTGGGTTATAAGTGTCTCCACCGTGCGGATACCGTTATATAGGAGCATTTTACTAGATAGAGTTGTTATGTAGGTATCAAGAACCCGCTGAACCTAGCTGCTGCTGACACAAATTCATACAGTGTAACTCCTCCCTTTATAAATCAATAAAGTCTAGAGAACTTTAGCTAATCCTCTTAATCAGCTTGCAATCTTTATACAGTCAGCAGCTTATCATTTCCTTTCCCTGTTTTACAACATCCTTTACTTTAGGGGGATTTGTCACTCCACGTTTAAGATAAGGGTATATTCCATCCTGTATAGGGTGAATCCTTTAATGTACATGCAACGACACCCTTGGTTTACACAACATATATATTTGTGTGGTGAGCTGGGTTACCCATCCCAGTATAACAATAACCCCATTTCCATTTCATTGTGGTGGCTCTAGAACAGACAGAAGTCCCTATTATTAGCACCTGTCTATGATATGGGAAAGGTGTTTACAGTCTCCCTCGCTAGTCAGTTCCACATTTAGGCTGCACTGCTGCCTCTCACTCTACCAGCTGCTTGTGTCATTATACACCACCATGCTCTTGCTGATAGGCAGGGCCAATGCTAGGGTGTTCGGCACCTCCCTGCAAACTATAAATTTGCGCCCTCTCTCCCATTTTTAATAAAGGTATAGTGCGCGTCACAAAAAAGTGGTGTGGTCTCCCAAGGAAGGGACGTGGTCACACAATAGAACCCCCTTATTCAAATTACACCACCCAGTGGTGGCCCGGGGTCAACAACTAATAGATGTGTAAAACCAAAGAGAGAAAAAAAACAGTACTCAGGAAAATTCTCTATTCCCACTACTGCTCATTTCAACCACCTATGGGGTTGGTTATAGAAAGGGTTGACCAACATAACGTAGGATGAAACATCCCAATACGGGTCAGTAGTAAAACAATCAAGAGCAACTACTAGTGTAAGTCGACTAATAATTAACAGGGCTACAAACTAGCAGTTAAAAACAGCGCAATAATGATGCGAAAAAAACACTAGTCAAACAGTACAAAAAACAAAACAGGATATCACCATGTTATTAAGTAAAACAACCTGTAAGGTTTACGAACAAGCAAACAGAGCAAGCATATAAGTTCAGGTTGGAGGACCAGAAGACACAGACTTCTGCGCAGAAGGCACTTTCGACCATTCTCGGTTAAAAGATCATCGAATAGTGGAATCTGGGGCAGAGGGTTAGGGATTTTGTTGTCCAGGAGTTGCATCAGTGGTGGAGAAAGGCATAGATAGTCCCATTGAGGCAAGCAGGCATTGAGCTTCATCCAGGGTCTTAGCTGCATGGAATTGGTTCTGGTGCCATATCAGAATGCGGAACGGAAAGCCCCATCTGTAGCATATATTATTAACTCTCAGTAGATTAGTACCAGGTTTAAAGTCTTTCTACTTGAGTAATGTGGCAGGGGCAATAACTTGATAAATTTGAAGCAAATGTCCTTGAAATGTCACTAATGTAAGTTTCTGGGCCTCACGGAGTATGGCCTCCTTAGCCGTATAATAGTGGTAATGCAAGATGACATCCCGAGGTTGCAAAGGGTCCTGGGAATGAGGGCTGAGAGCCCTCTGAGCCCTGTCCAGAAGCAGGTGATCCTCTGGAGTGGTGGGTGAGAGTTGTGAGAAAAGCTTCTTGAGATAATCGTCCAATGAGGTTAAATAATATCCTCAGGGTTGCCGCGAATGCAATGATTATTACGCAATTCCCGATTATCCTGGTCATCTTGATGTTCGAGCAAGAGTTGAACATCCTGTTTCAAGCCTTGCAGTTCTGTGCCAAAGTCATGTTGAGCCGAAACGACATCATCCACCCTGGACTCCGGATGATCGGTCCTATCGCCCAATTCATTAAGCTCGGTCTTGAGAGACTTAACTGCATCATGTACTTCAGCCTGAACAGCTTGGACAGAGCGCCAAGTCTCTTGAACCTCACGGAACAATGAACGGAGATCTTTTCTGGTAAGGGGGAGTGATCAGAATCATCAGAGTCTGAATTCTCATGATGCGAGGCAGTTGCTCCCCTCTGTTTTTTTGTCAGCAGAGAATGCAAATTTTTTCAGACTCTCGGAGAAGTCCGAACCTCCTTGTTTGCGATGACCCTTGGGCATGGTGAAGGGTTACTGGGGAGAATATATGCCTTCCCAGTGGGATGTATGTAGGAAAAATACAGTAGTAGGACAATTGAGAATGTGTTATAGAGCAATGCTGGGGGATAAAGCTATGGCCCCGGGCCATAGGACATCATTAAAAGATCACATAATATAACATAAGTCTCCTAGGAGCAGCCGAAGATATAGGGAGAAACTGTAGTAAATAGACAATGCCTTGAATAGAATGTGTCACTGTATCAGGCTGCCAGAAGAGGGAGCTCCATGTCCACAGAAGGTGTAAAGACAACAGCTGATGTACAGACAAGTAAACTTAATCCTACAGCACAGGAACCAGGTAGAAATAAAAGTCAGCCACAAGATATGTAGAGGGGTCAAGTGCGGACTAAGCAAAGTAAAAGGTAAAATCAGGCATCCGGAGCGCTGAACAGCACAGTGGTATATTGTTCCAGATGAAGTATAGGCCGGAATCCTGAAGTAAAACTAGGTAACAAGAAGAGGTGCAGAGCTATTACAGCACATCCATAGAAGGCCCCCCCAGGGCATATGCACTGGTTTGTGTCGTAAGAAATACTTCAGTGGGACTGCGACTTTATGGAGCACAACACAGGCAGTAGAGAGAGGCATATGGAAGCTGCAGCTGAAGCTTTTGTAGGCAGGATCACCTCCTTCACACACCAGGGGCAGTCAGGCACAGATAGACTAAGCCAGGTAGGCTGGGGCCAGCAGTGACAGACCCCACAGGACACTTGCCATGGAACTGCAGCTGAGATCTGGCAGGGGCCACCTCCAGGATGGCCGCCAGGACCCAAGATGCTGTGCAGAGGCTTATACTGCAAAGCCCCTGTGTGAAGCTATGCAGTGTGTAGTGCTCCCTGGACAACGAAGGCCAGCAGTCAGGACACTGAGGGGGCTAACTGCAAGAGGGAGCCGCACTGTACAGCGTCGATCCCGCGGGACCCAATCCCAGAAGTACGCAGCAGCCTCCTCCACCACTCGAGTCCCCGGCTTGAAAGGGACAGGTAGGCTGCGGTATGTAGAGGCTAGAGCGGGTCTCTGCAGGTCCACAGCAGTCACCTACCAGAGCAGGGCAGCAGGCAAGGCCGTGGACAGGGTTATGGGCAGCCCTGGGTTGCAATAAAGGGCAGCTACAGGGTATAGCGGACAGGAGCTCTAACATGGCACTGCTTACTCCTTTGCCCACCAGGCCACGCCCCCTGGTGCTGGTAATTTAAGCGTAAGCTAAAGGATTCTAGAGGGGGTTATGTTGCTTGGAACTTACACTCACAGTGTGCATTGGTGGACATCCCCTAACTCCGCCTCCACTAAAACCGGGCTCTCCCTGCTGGTTGGATAGGATGAGGGAAACATCCTTGCCTCCAGTGGAACCTGTCTGCCAGCGCCGGACTCCTGGTAGCTGCTGCCCACAGTGCTGTCTCCAAAATCTATCAGTCTGCTCTGCCTCCAAGCAGCACAACTCTGTTAACAACTAGGTGCCGGGACTTCACTGATTGGCACCCACCAAGGGAAAGCATACCCTCCAACGGACCTTTTTGGCAGGTACAGTACCTTTTTTATGGTCTGTACCAATTTTTGACTCTCCAAATGTCCATTGAAAGTATAGGAACCCATGGTCACGTCCACTTTCATAATGTGTACCGATTTTTATGTGTAGAATGTTTGCGGGTATGGGAAAGTGACCAAAGTGCTTCTCACCACCAGCCGCAGGAGACCTCACAGCACCTCTCCCCCACCTGGTCTCTCACTCACCGCCACTCTGGGTCCCACCTTCCGGTAAGCTCCCTCGCCTTAGCTGCCAGCCTTCCTCTCTCTCCAGAGCTCCAATGCCATCTATCCACCGCTACATGCACCCAGCCACCTCTCTCAGCGCACAGGACCTCTGAAAGATTCTCTACAATCCCCCTACGTGCTGCACACTTACCAGAGTCACCCTCACCTTCAGTTTTCCCAGAACAATGAACATGAAAAAATACAATAAACAGTACCGGACACGAGACTGATCCTTATTATCACATATATGGTGAAACATCAGGTTGCAGCATCTATATTAAAGTATTGATATACACATTTATTAATTGATTTGCCCCATTATAGTGAGCATGCACCCTACCCATTAGGTACTCTTCCCAAGGGCTTCAAATCTCTATGGCACTACAATAAAGTCTGTTTGGATGAAACATGTTAAGTCCTCAGATGCTGTATAAGTCTCGGATTGATCAGTTTTCTCAGTTGCTCAGTTGGCAGGAGGAGGCTTCATTTAGCATAAATCCTGGATTTAGTGTTTGTGTGTCTAATAAAGATTTTTTTATTGTGAGTGGGTTACCGTTTTTTTACTAGAGATGAGCGGGTTCGGTTCTCCAAGATCCGAACCCCTCCGAACTTCACCTATTTTACACGGTTCCGAGGCAGCCTCGGATCTTCCCGCCTTGCTCGGTTAACCCGAACGTCATCATACTGCTGTCGGATTCTCACGAGATTCGTATTCTATATAAAGAGCAGCGCGTCGCTGCCATTTTCACTCGTGCATTGGAGATTGAACGGAGAGGACGTGGCTGCGTTCTCTCCCTGAAAAGCTCCGTAATCTGTGCTCAGTGTGCTGCAAATATCTGTGCTCAGTGTGCTACAAATATCTGTGCTCAGTGTGCTTAAAATATCTACGTTCTATGCCTGAAAACGCTCCATATCTGTGCTCAGTGTGCTGCAAATATCTGTGCTCAGTGTGCTGCATTGTGGGGACTGGGGACCACCTGTATATAATTATAGTAGTAGAGTACAGTAGGCCATTGCTGTATCTTGCAGCTCTGTGTCAAGTATACTATCTCTGTGCTGCATTATTGTGAGCAGTATATAGTAGGACAGTGCAGAATTTTGGTGACCAGCAGTATACATATAGTACAGTACAGTAGGCCATTGCTGTATCTTGCAGCTCTGTGTCAAGTATACTATCTCTGTGCTGTATAATTGTGAGCAGTATATAGTAGGACAGTTCAGCATTTTGGTGACAAGCAGTATACATATAGTACAGTACAGTAGGCCATTGCTGTATCTTGCAGCTCTGTGTCACTTCTAGTATCCTGATCAGTGCTCAATATCTGCTGCATTGTTGTGACCAGTATGTATACTGTACTGTGCGACGTGTGTTATACACCTGGGGATTTTATACATCCTGTAATCTATACTGAGTGATGTGTGAGATAAACCTGGGGATTATACACCCTGTATACTGTACTGTGCAACGTTTGGGATACACCTGGTGATTATACACCCTGTATACTGTACTGAGCGATGTTTGAGATACACCTTGGGATTATACACCCTATATACTGTACTGTGCGATGTGTGTTATACACCTGGTGATTATATATCCTGTAATCTGTACTGAGCAATGTGTGAGATACACCTGGGGATTATACACCCTATATACTGTACTGTGTGATGTGTGAGATACACCTGGGGATTGTACACCCTATATACTGCACTGTGTGATGTGTGAGATACACCTGGGGATTGTACACCCTATATACTGTACTGTGTGATGTGTGAGATACACCTGGGGATTATACACCCTATATACTGTACTGAGCGATGTGTGAGATACACCTGGAGATTATACACCCTATATACTGTACTGTGCGATGTGTGTTATATACCTGCTGATTATTATATATCCTGTAATCTGTACTGAGCGATGTGTGAGATACACCTGGGGATTATACACCCTATATACTGTACTGTGTGATGTGTGAGATACACCTGGGGATTATACACCCTATATTATTATTATTATTATTATCCTTTATTTATATGGTGACACAAGGGTTCCGCAGCGCCCAATTACAGAGTACATAAATAATCAAACAGGAAAACAGCAACTTACAGTTGATGACAGTATAGGACAAGTACAGGGTAAGTAAACATTAGTTACATCAGCAGATGACACTGGAATAAGTATCAGGTGGCAGAAGACTGCTGGATGTGGTACAGTTGAAGATTATTAAAGTAAGACAAAGGATAAGCACATGAGGGAAGAGGGCCCTGCTCGTGAGAGCTTACAATCTAAAGGGGAGGGGTAGACAGACATGGGTGACACAGATGGGGTACATAGAGAACGTGGAACAGAGGGTTAGGATGAGATTTGGCTTGGTTTGGTGAAGAAGTGGACCCCCAGAAGGCACAAGTCAATACTTAACATTGCAACATTTTACTGGGCTATGCAGGAGAAAATTAAAAATAGGGGGAAAAAAAAAAGAATCAATATCTTCTACCACTTTCAAAAAGGTCAATGGAAGCTGAAATAATGGACAACTACCTCATGGAAGCCAGATACAGTATACCAAACAGTACTTAGCAGAGTGCTTATGAAATACAGTAACATTTTGTCATAATATTTCAGAAACTGCATGGCTGGTCTCTTGCACTCTTTTGCTCTAATACACCACCTGCTTTAGGATTTATATTCAAACACATTATGTCTCCATAATCCCAAAAACGTTAGTCTGCTTGGAAAGTGGTTTGTTCCTTTGTAAGGGAAAGAGAACAAACGTTCTCAAACAACGGTTACTCAATTTCTTTTTCCTCTGGGAAGGGATTGTAGCAATATCTGAGCATTTCTGTAATCAGAAAGCAGCGATTTTCTACAAATGTTTACGAATAATTCCAGTGATTTTGTCATTTTCTTCCAGTGATTTGGACCAATAATATCATTGATTAGAACAAATAATTCCTGTGATTTTGTCATTTTCTTCCAGTGATTTGGACCAATAATACCATTGATTAGAACGAATAATTCCAGTGATTTTGTCATTTTCTTCCAGTGATTTGGACCAATAATACCATTGATTAGAACGAATAATTCCTGTGATATTGAGGTGTTTGTGTCGCTTAGCTTAGCCGTCCAGCAACCACAGTGCACCTCTTTTTCTCTTTTCTTTGCATCATGTGTTGTTTGAGGCCAATTTTTTTAAGTGCCATCCTGTCTGACACTACAATGCCACTCCTAGATGGGCCAGGTGTTTGTGCCGCCCTCTTGGGTCGCTTTGCTTAGTCATCAAGCGACCTTGGTGCAAATTTTAGTACTAAAAATAGTATTGTGAGGTGTGAGGTGTTCAGAATAGACTGGAAATGAGTGGAAATTGTGGTTATTGAGGTTAATAATACTATAGGATCAAAATTACCACCAGATTCTATGATTTAAGCAGTTTTTGAGGGTTTTTAAAAAAAAAACACCCAAATCCAAAACACACCCGAATCCGACAAAACAATTTCAGGGAGGTTTTGCTAAAACGCGTCCGAATCCAAAACACGTCCGCGGAACCGAATCCAAAACCAAAACACATAACCTGAAAAATGTCCGGTGCACATCTCTAGTTTTTACCCTTGAATAAACAGCATATTTAATACAGAATGATATTATGTCATGTATTTTGTTCTTAAGGAATCTTGAATATTATTATTATCATCATGTTTCTTTATTTTTATGACACCACAAGGGTTCTGCAGCATCTAGCAAAGTACATAAACAAATGAGCAAAACAAAGAAAACAGCAACTTACAGTTCAAGATAATGCAGGACAAGTAGGGGAAGGCGGGGCTAGTTGTTACAAAAATACAGAAATTCAAATATCTCAAAAATCTTTAATCATCACCAAAACGAAAAAATGTACAAACAAAACACTATTATTTCTCCTGTTTATATTGAGGGTCATTTACATCCAATACAGTAATTATTATTAACAACGAATAACATGTTTTTTGGAAAAAAAATTGCAACAATCTGCCCACAGTGGGGGTAAGTTGCTACGGGGTTGGGGCAAATTGTTACGGATAAAATAATATATACAAAATCTTAATATAAAAAGTGTTCATTAGAAAATTTTGGACATTTATCACAATTATTGTTTTTCAGCACATGTGCACATGTGTGTACACCGGTACATGCATGTGCAAGGTCTTAAACTGTGTTCTCTTCAGTCCTGATGGAAGGCGGTGACGGGGCATCAATGCCGTGTTTTGTGGATAGCAACACACCATTTGGGGGGGGCGCGGTTCAGACAAAGCAGGCATGTCTGTACCATTTGTGTGGCATGCCGTGGTGGCTGCATGACATCACAGACAGCCGTTATGACCCAAAAGATGGATGCCATTCCAACTGCCTACGCAGCTAGGCTGTGTAGGCAGGAGCAAGCCTAAACATGCGAGCTGCATAGCGATGCACTCGCATTTTAGCAGAAGGTGAGCACCCGACATGCGGCACGGCCTTGCCCTGTGTTAGGCAGCACCCTGCATGTTAGAGAAGTGAGTTGTTGATTTGCGATTTTTCGCAAGACTATAACTCATGCTGAATCGGGCCCATAGTCTGATGACAATGACAGACATCACTCATCATCTTCACTGTTGATTTTTAATTCACAATTAGTACACATAGATGCTACTGCACCACCTCTTATGCAAGCAATATGAGCCACAGTTTACAGTACATGCAATACACAGGACCCATTCATGGCCAGGTTTCGACAGATTGTAACTCAATGATATTTTGGCTTTCTATTTTTTAAGTTGATGTCATCTTCTTGGTCTTTTTATTTGTGCCTTAATTCCAGAGTAAAGATTTCTTAACTTTCTGTAGTTTGCCTTTTTCCCCCGATTTCTTATGTTTACCTCTAGTAAAATGGCAGTACGGATTGTGTAATGGTTAGCATTACTGATTCACAGCACTGAGGTCATGGGTTTGATTCCCACCATGGCCCTAACTGTGTGGAGTTTGTATATTCTCCCCGTACTTGTGTGGGTTTCCTCCGGGTACTCCGGCTTCCTCCCACAAACCAAAAATATACTGGTAGGTTAATTGGCTCCCAAGAAAATTAACTCCCAGCGTGAATGTGACTGCGTGTATATGAGATAGGGAATATAGATTGTAAACTCCACTGGGCAGGGACTGATGTGAATGGCCAATATATTCTCTATAAAGAGCTGCAGAATATGTGTGCACTATGTAAATAACTGGGGATAAATAATAAAATAAATAGTGTCAGTGAGTATTGCGGTTTTACAGTTACACCTGCTTGTGCAACCTTTCCTCTCTTTTGCCTTTGCAAATGGGAAAATTTGCTCTAGTGTTGTATGATGCCTTTTATTTGTTCCACTTGTAAACTGTCTGTTATAAAATATGGTTTCAAATATTTTTTCAGAACATATTAAAGGTGGAGGGACTGAATTTCCACTAGCACTGACTCTCCACAGATGTAACAGCTCCAATTTGATTCTTTCCTTTTGTCGCAAGAATTTTCGACAGCTTTTGAACAGTCGTAACTCCTGTTTCATTGACGTTGCATACGTTTTGGCACTCAAAATTAAATCTCTCATATACAATAGTGATGTCATAAAACTTGGCCACATTATGCTCATTAAAGCTTATGGATCTACTCAAGCTAGTTGCTTCAGGTGAACGGATGGATACAAATGGATTTTGATTCATGAAACCTTTCAACCAATCTTTGGCTGCATTTCTTACTTCTAACTTCCCAGTTGCCAGGAGTTTGGATATTATTAACAAAGCAATATTCATATGCCAGTGTTTTGGCATAAGTCGTAGTCAATGCATAAACTATTTTAGAGCATTTCTGTATGTGTGATGTCTGTTCCTGTTCACATGAGAATACTTGCCTAAGGTTTAGTATATCCTACCAATTTCATTACGCCATTAGCTTTCTCTTTTGACTTCATATACCATTGCAGTGTCATACAATTAATTTTATGAAAATCAGCTGCTTTTCTAAAAGAAAATATTCCATTGATGACAAATAATTTGCGGCAGCCTCGTAGATAGTTTCAGTTATTGTACCTCTGTCTGTATTCTTTTTATAATTTCTAACCATGCCGAACCTGTACAGAAAAGCAAAATAAAATCTAAACCAAAAAGATGGTAAAAATGGTACTACTGTGGGCAGAGGTGAATTTAGGTGTTGGGCCAACCCAAGGAACAACATTATCAGCTGCCCTACCCTCCAAAAATATATAAATTATGTCTCTTACTGTTACCTTCCTCCATATCTCCACACAGCCGTCTCATTACCACTTTTATAGTTCCATACATTTCCCTCCATATCTCAATGCCCTCCCCCCTATCACAGCTTACACGTCCCCCCTCACTTCTTACTGGTCTCTCCACCCAGCACACTGAACCCAATTTCTTCCTCTCTTCACTGCCCCTCTACTACACACAGTGATTTAACAATTTATTCATTGATTTATTCCCTTAAGAGGATTAGTCAACTTTTATACTTATTAGTAGAGATGTGCAGCGGGCATTTTTCGTGTTTTGGTTTTAGATTCAGGTCTGTGGTCGTGTTTCGGATTCAGATGCGTTTTGGCAAAACCACCCTTTCGGGTTTTGGATTCGGATGTGTTTTGGATTCAGGTGATTTATTTAAAAACCTCAAAAACAGCTAAAATCATAGAATTTGGGGGTAATTTTGATCCTATAGTATTATTAACCTCAATAACCATAATTTCCACTCATTACCAGTCTATTCTGAACACCTTACACCTCACAATATTATTTTTAGTCCTAAAATTTGCACCAAGGTTGCTGGATGACTAAGCTAAGCAATTCAAGTGGGCGGCACAAACACCTGGCCCATCTAGGAGTGGCACTGCAGTGTCAGACAGGATGGCACTTAAAAAATAGTCCCTAAACAGCACATGATGCAAAGATAAAAAAAATAGGTGCAAGATGGAATTGCCCTTCAGCCCTCACACCCACCCTTATGTTGTATAAACAGGACATGCACACTTTAACAAACCAATCATTTCAGCAACAGGGTCTCCCACATGACTGTGGCTGAAATGACTGGTTGGTTTGGGCCCCCACCAAAAAAGAAGCAATCAATCTCTCCTTGCACAAACTGGATCTACAGAAGCAAGATGTCCACCTCATCATCATCCTCCAATTCCTCACCCCTTTCACTGTGTACATCCTCCTCCTCACAGAGTATTAATTTGTACCCACTGGAATCCACCATCACAGGTTCCTGTGTACTTTCTGGAGGAAATTGCTGGTAAATGTCTCCACAGAGGAATTTATCATTCATTTTGATGAACATCATCTTCTCCACATTTTCTGGAAGTAACCTCCTACGCCGATCGCTGACAAGGTGACCGGCTGAACTAAATACTCTTTCGGAGTACACACTGGAGGGGGGGCAACTTCGGTAAAATAAAGCCAGTTTGTGCAAGGGCCTCCAAATTGCCTCTTTTTCCTGCCCGTATACGTACGGACTGTCTGACATGCCTTCAGTGATGCTGTCACCCATATAATCCTCCACCATTCGTTCAATGGTGACAGAATCATATGCAGTGACAGTAGACGAAATGTCAGTAATCGTTGGCAGGTCCTTCAGTCCGGACCAGATGTCAGCACTTGCTCCTGACTGTCCTGCATCACCGCCAGCGGGTCAATTTAGAAATGTTATCCTTTTCCTGGCAGCTCCAGTTGCGGTAAAAATTGAAGGAGGAGCTGTTGGCGGGTCACGTTCCACTTGACTTGACAATTGTCTCACAAGCAGGTCTTTGAACATCTGCAGACTTGTGTCTGCCGGAAAGAGAGATACAACGTATGCTTTAAACCTAGGATCAAGCACGGTGGCTAAAATGTAGTGCTCTGATTTCAACAGATTGACCACCCATGAATCCTGGTTAAGCGAATGAAGGGCTCCATCCACAAGTCCCACATGCCTATCGGAATCGCTCTGTCTTAGCTCCTCCTTCAATCTCTCCAGCTGCTTCTGCAAAAGCCTGATGAGGGGAATGACCTGACTTAGGCTGACAGTGTCTGAACTGACTTCACGTGCGGCAAGTTCAAAGGGTTGGAGAACCTTGCACAACATGGAAATCATTCTCCACTGCGCTTCAGTCAAGTGCATTCACCCTCTTTGCCTATATTGTAGGCAGATGTATAGGCTTGAATAGCCTTTTGCTGCTCATCCATCCTCTGAAGCATATAGAGGGTTGAATTCCACCTTGTTACCACCTCTTGCTTCAGGTGATGGCAGGGCATGTTCAGGAGTGTTTGCTGGTGCTCCAGTCTTCGGCACGCAGTGGCTGCATGCCAAAAGTGGCCCGCAATTTTTTGAGCCACCGACAGCATCTCCTGCATGCCCCTGTCGTTTTTTCAAAAAATTCTGCACCACCAAATTAATTGTATGTGCATAACATGGGACGTGCTGGAATTTGCCCACATGTAATGCACGCACAATATTGGTGGCGTTGTCCGATATCACAAATCCCCAGGAGAGTCCAATTGAGGTAAGCCATTCTGCGATGATGTTCCTCAGTTTCCGTAAGAGGTTGTCATATGTGTGCCTCTTATGGAAAGCGGTGATACAAAGCGTAGCCTGCCTAGGAACGAGTTGGCGTTTGCGAGATGCTGCTACTGGTGCCACCGCTGTTGTTGCTGCGGGAGGCAATACATCTACCCAGTCACAGTCATATAGGCCTTAGTCTGCCCTGCTCCATTTGTCCACATGTCCATGGTTAAGTGGACAGTGGGTACAACTTCATTTTTTAGGCACTGAGGACACTTTTTATGACGTCTGTGTACATTCTCGATATCGCCTGCCTAGAGAAGTTGAACCTAGATGGGATTTTGTACCGGGAACACACTACCTCAAGCAATTCTCTAAGTCCCTATAAACTAACGGTGGATACCGGACGCACGTCTAACAGCAACATAATTGTCAAGACCTGAGTTATCTGCTTTGCAACAGGATGACTGCTGTGATATTTCATCTTCCTCGCAAAGGACTGTTGGACAGTCAATTGCTTAATAGAAGTAGTACAAGTGGTCTTCCGACTTCCCCTCTGGGATGACGATCGACTCCCAGCAGCAACAACAGCAGCGCCAGCAACAGCAGCAGTAGTCGTTCCTCTCAAGGATCCATCGGAGGAATCCCAGTTAGGAGAAGACTTGTCAGTCTTGACAGTGACATGGCCTGCAGTACTATTGGCGTTCCTGTCTAAGGAGGAAATTGACATTGAGGTAGTTGGTGGTGTGGTTTGCAGGAGCTTGGGTACAAGAGGAAAAAGGAATTTAGTTGTAAGTGGACTGCTTCCACTGTTAACCAAAGTTTTTGTACTTGTCAATGACTTCTGATGAATGCGCTCCAGGTGATGTATAAGGGAGGATGTCCCTAGGTGGTTAACATCTTTACCCCTACTTATTACAGCTTGACAAAGGCAACACATGGCTTGACACCTGTTGTCCGCATTTCTGTTAAAATAATTCTACACCGAAGAGGTGATTTTTTTTTTTGTATTTTGACCAGGCATGTCAATGGCCTTATTCATCCCACGGACAACAACTGTCTCCCTGGGTGCCTGATTTAAACAAACCACATCATCATCAGAATCCTCATCGTCAACTTCCGCCTCAGCGCCAGCAACACCCATATCCTCATTCTGGTGTACTTCAACAGTGACATCTTCAATTTGAATATCAGGAACTTGACTGTGGGTGCTCCTTCCAGCACTTGCAGGGGGCATGCAAATGGTGGAAGGAGCCACCTCTTCCCGTCCAGTGTTGGGAAGGTCATGCATCGCACCCGCCGACACATTTGGACTCTCCTTGGGGATTTGTGATTTAGAACGCACAATTCTTTGCTGTGCTTTTGCCAGCTTTAACTGTTTTCATTTTTCTAGCGGGAGGATGAGTGCTTCCATCGTCATGTGAAGCTGAACCACTAGTCATTGGAGTCAGTGCTTCCATCGTCATGTGAAGCTGAACCACTAGTCAAGGAGTCAGTGATTACCCCCAAAACAGTTCACTTGGTGGCTAGAAGACATGGTTGTACCATCAAGATATAATTAAATTGTGGGACGGTATGAATATGACCAGCCCAGTATTACACATGTTAAGTTTAAGAAAGCACAGGTACATCCAGGAAGAAATAGCAGAGATATGAGAAAGGAGACAGGGGGAAAAGTCAGGGAAGGAAAGTAGATCTGAGTATCATCAGCATAGAGATTATATTATATGCCTAAAGAGCTGATGATCTTACCTAAAGAGGCTGTAAAGTGGGAGAATAGGAAAGGTCCAAGGACAGAGCCTTGGGGGTACCTAATGCTAGTAGAAGTGTGGGGGTGGGGGTGGGGCAGAATCATTAGAGTAGACCAAAATGAATGGTTAGAGAGGAGAGGACAGTATCATGTAGACCAAGGGAGTGAAGGATTTGCAGGAGGAGAGGGCTGTCCACGGAGTCAAAAGCAGCAGATTGGTCAAGGTGAATGAGCAGATATTAGAGGCCAAGAGATCTGGCAGCAATGAGGTCATTGCAGACTTTCATGAGGGCACTTTCAGAAGAGTGGAGTTGACAGAAGCCAGACTGTCAAGCATGGAGTGTGAGGAAATAAATGCAATAAGGCAGTAGTAGACAATATGATCAAAGAGTTTGTAGGCAAAAGGAAGCAGATTGATGGGTTGGTAGTTGGAGAGCATGTTAGGATAAAAAGGTAGGTTTTTAAGAATGAGGGAGACAAGTGCATGCTTGAAGGCAGAGGTACAGTGCCTGATGTGAGTGATAGATTGAAGAGGTTGGCAAGATGGGAACAGGCAGAGGAGAGGTAGCAGAAGAAGTGGGAGGGGATAGAAGGGGGAAGGACCAGATGAGGGCAAGAAGTATAGAGTAAGGGATGAGGGATAGCAGTATAAAAATTGAGATGTATTCATGAGGGTGAACTGGGACATAGCGTATAGATGGTCAATAGGTCTTTATAAAGATGGATTCTTAAGTGTTTGTTTGAAAGTATGGATACTGGAAGAGAGTGTGGTTGTCAGAGGAAGTGAGTTCTCTAGCAGGGCAGGTTATATCTTGGATGTGAGAATGAAAAGAGGTGACCAGAGTTTTGTTGAGGTGATGGTCAGTGGAGGAGTGAAGAGCGCAGAAGGGAATGCTAACAGTAATGAGGTTGAGGATATACATGAAAGTGGCATTAGGGGTTCGTATATGAGGGTGCGTGTCGCACGGGTAAAAAGCAGATCGCCGTTCAGCGATGGGTTTGTATGAAGGATCTGTTTGCACAGGCGTTCACAAGGAGATTGACAGGAAGAAGGCGCTTGTGGGTGTCAACTGAACATTTTCTGGGAGTGTTTGGAAAAACACAGGCATGTCCAAGCGTTGCAGTGAGGGTTCCTGACGTCAATTCTGGTCCCGACTTGGATGAAGTGTTCGCAGCGGCTGAGTAAGTCCTGGGCTACTCAGAGACTGCACTAAATTTGTTTCTACAGCTCTGCTACACATGCGATCACACACTTGCAAAGCGAAAATACACTCCCCTATGGGCTTCGACTATGCGAACGCAGGACTGCAAAAAAAACCTAGCTAGCGATCATGTCTGAATTAGCCAAGATGTGCACTGCATGAGGGCAGATATAACATGTGCAGAGAGAGTTAGATTTGGGTGTGGTATGTTCAAACTGAAATATCTAAATTGCAGTGTAAAAATAAAGCAGCCAGTATTTACCCTGCACAGAAACAAAATAACCCACTCAAATCTAACTTTCTCTGCAAATGTTAAATCTGCAACACCTGCAGTGCACATGGTTTTGCCCAACTGCTAACAAATTTGCTGCTGCGATCAACTCTGAATAACCCCCATAGGTGGTCATTCTGAATTGTTCGCTCGCTGGCAATTTTCGCAGTGCAGCGATTAAGAGAAAAAACTGCAAAAATGCGCATGGAACGCAGCGCGCATGCGCTAAGTACTTTCACACAAAACTTTGTAGATTTACACAAGGTCGAGCGACGTTTTTTCATCGCTCGAGTAATCGTAGTGTGATTGACAGGAAGTGGGTGTTTCTGGGCGGACACTGGCCGTTTTCAGGGAGTGTGCTAAAAAACGCAGGCGTGCCAGGTAAAAACACAGGAGTGGCTGGAGAAAGTGGGGAGTGGCTGGCCGAACGCAGGGCGTGTTTGTGACATCAAACCAGGAACTAAACGGACTGAGATGATCGCAGTCTAGGAGTAGGTCTGGAGCTACTCAGAAACTCCAGCAAATTATTTAGTAGCAGTTCTGCTAATCTTTCGTTCGCTATTTTGCTAAGCTAAGATACACTCCCAGAGGGCGGCGGCCTAGCGTTTGCAATGCTGCAAAAAACAGCTAGCGAGCGAACAACTCGGAATGAGGGCCATAGTTTTGCCCAACTGCTAACATGTTTGCTGCTGTGATCAACTAGATGCTGCCTATGGGGGAGTGTATATCTGCATAGCAGGGCTGCGAACACTTGCTATGCAAAAAAGTTTCCTGTAAAAGAAGACCAGGGTAAGAGTTATTTACCCTGTGCGATCATTCCAGCGATGCAGGTCCCCGGAATTGACATCAGACATCCGCCCTCCAAACGCCTGGACATGCCTACGTTCGCCGAACCACTCTCGGAAAACATTCCGCCTTCCTCCTGTCAATCTTCTTGCAGTCGGCGCTGCGACCGCTTTTGTCGTTAGCGGCATCGCTGCCCGGCAATGGCTGTCACTGGCCAATGATATGCCTGCGCAGAACCAACCCGTTCGCAATGCTGTGACAAACAGCAGCGTGCGAACGTGTCGGAATGACCCCCTATGTTAGCACGCGGCTGCACATCTTATAACTTGAAGTTGACTTTATGAATGTTGTATACTGCAAATAAACTCTCTCTAAACTTTAGAATACTGAAATGTTAATAGTTCCTAAATATTTAATGATATTAAGATAATGCCATAGTGAATTAATGCTGTCACTTATTATATAGTCTTGCTACTGCTCTCCAAATGATAAATTAGAGCCAAAATAGTTAAAAACTAAATTCTGGCTGCACATATGCAATTAAGGCTCATTTATTTAAAAAAGATAGTATTTACACAACTGGTGTGGACTCTAAAGACTGACAGCCGGCATCCCGAAGGTAAATATCAGGTAAACTTGTAGTGGGGGCTTACAGCTAGGCACTAGGGGGTTAGGGTTAGGAACTAGGTGGTAAGCCCTAGCCACCACCCCCTGAGGGTTAGCCCTGGCCCCACCCCTGGGGGGGGGTTAACCCTAGCCACCACCACCTGGAGGGTTGGGGTACAGGAATGGGGAGTAAAAATACTCACCTCATCCTACTTCAGGATCTCCAATGTCGGGATACCAGTGTCAGTCATGTGACCGCCAGCATCCTGACGACTGTGAAAACATACTGAACCCATCTGACCAACCTTGACAAGTTTAATAGCTCCAAATCAGTCTAAATTGGTCACAACTCTCATTGCTTGGAAACAGAAGATGATGCAGATTTCAATGTAAACCCATTTGCAGATTGAACATGCTCAAGAAATGAGGGTATGGGTAATGTGGATTTGTGTGCACGTCAATTGCATTTCACTTGTGACTGAAGGGTGTGACCATGCCTTAGTGGGACATTTCCACATAGGCAGAGTTCAGGGAGGGTGTCCCCACAGAATCATGCCAAGCATACTGGTAAGGGATGGGATCATGGCAAGATGCATAAAACCTTGCATACAGATGAATATAAACTTTTGTTTTACTGTACATGCAATGCACGATTTTCACTCTACACTGAATCAAGCCCTGAGTTTATTCAATTTGACATTTTCCAACAATACAGTATAATTCCTAGATATTTAGAAAATAAATGTTAACACTGGTTGGTACAGTACTTTATAGGCTGTTTTTCTATTTTCCTATTACAGTCTGAAAAAACGTGTACAAATAATTATACATTTGTATTTTTGTTCATATATTTACAGAACATGTACAAATTGTATTACAGTAATATCTTCATTCATGTTGTCTGCTGATAGATTTTTCAAAAATGAATCCAATTTATCATGCTGACATTTCGTTCATGATAAGGAACATGAGATCACAACAGGCAAGTGTGCTGTAATAATTCCTTTGACATACTTACCAGTCAGTCTACATATCTATAAATGATTCAGGGAGTAAACATTGCTTAAGACTCAATCTTCTTGATCAAAAAAAAATAAAAAAATAAAATATATATATATATATATATATATATATATATATAGAAGAGAAAGTGTTTCCCCAGGGAGCTAGTGATTCTACTCGGTATGTCAAACAAATTTATCACATATAATAAAATAGTCATAAAAAATCGACTCATTTATTTTTAAATAAAACACAATGAGATATAAACTGCATCACATTAAATCCGAAATAACAATCGGTATTCCATACATAAATGATGTTAGTAACAATTCAATTCACTTTCATGCGAATATATACAATATCTTCCTTGAAGAAATGACAAAATCGCTGTCTTAAGACAGCGATTTTGTCATTTCTTCAAGGAAGATATTGTATATATTCGCATGAAAGTGAATTGAATTGTTACTAACATCATTTATGTATGGAATACCGATTGTTATTTCGGATTTAATGTGATGCAGTTTATATCTCATTGTGTTTTATTTAAAAATAAATGAGTCGATTTTTTATGACTATTTTATTATATGTGATAAATTTGTTTGACATACCGAGTAGAATCACTAGCTCCCTGGGGAAACACTTTCTCTTCTATTCATATTCTTTATACCTCAGCTAACAGGGGGTATTTTCCCTAAGGTGTAGCTCCATAAAATTCCAGCGCGAGACAGGTCTTATATTTTTTCTCCATATATATATATATAGTAAAAAAATTGGAGAGTATTATATTTTTATTTCTTTACAGAAAGGAATAAAACACAGAGATGAGCGGGTTCGGTTACAGAACTTCACTACCCGAGCCCGGATCTGAGCCCGGTACGGATTTTCCCATCTGACTCAGAAACCAGAACGAGGCAAAATGTCATCATCCCGCTGTCGGATTCTCGCAGTGTTTGGATTTCATATAAGGAGCTGCGCGTTGCCGCCATTTTCACTCTGGCATTGGAGAGTGTAGAGAGAGGACGTGTCTCCGTCCTCAGTGTCCTGCATAAGTTCAGTAGTAGTGTCTTGTTTTGCATCAGTCCAGTCACAGTGATGGAGTCCTCTGCTGCCATATGTCCAGTGTAGCTGTATAAGTCCAGTTCAGTGGTGCTGTGTTGTCCTGCATCAGTACAGTGGTAGTGTATTGTGCTGCATTAGTCCAGTCACAGTGGTTGTGTCCTCTGCTGCCATATGTCCAGTGCTGCTGTATAAGTCCAGTCCAGTGGTGCTGTGTTGTGCTGCATCAGTTCAGTGGTGGTGTATTGGGCTGCATCAGTCCAGTCACAGCAGTGGTGTCCTCTGCTGCCATATGTCCAGTGCTGCTGTATATGTCCAGTCCATTGCAGTGGTGCTGTGTTATCCTACATCAGTCCAGTGGTGGTATCCCTGTGTTTCTGTATATGTCCAGTGGTACTGCCGTATATGTCCAGTGATATTGCCGTATATGTCCAGTGAAACTGCCGTATATGTCCAGCGGTATTGCCATATAAGTCCACTGATACTGTCGTATAATTCCAGTGGTACTGGCGTATAATTCTAGCGGTACTGGCGTATTAATCCAGTCCAGTGATTCTGCCTTATATGTCCAGTGATACTGCCGTATATGTCCAACGGTACTGCCGTATAAATCCAGTGATACTGCCATATAATTTCTGTGGTACTGGCATAAAATTCCAGCGGTACTTGCATAGAAATCCAGTCCAGTGATACTGACGTATATGTTCAGTGGTACTGCCGTATAATTCCAGTGATACTGGCGTATAATTCCAGTGAACCTGCCGTATAATTCCAGTGGTACTGGCAAATAATTCCAGTGATACTGGTGTATAATTCCAGTGATCCTGCTTTATAATTTCAGTGGTACTAGCGTAAAATTCCAGTGATACTGCCGTATAATTTCAGTGGTACTGCTGTATAATTCCAGTGGTACTGGCGTATAATTACAGCGGTACTGGCGTATAAATCCAGTCCAATGATACTGCCGTATATGTCCAGTGGTACTGCCGTATAATTCCAGTGATACTGCCATATAATTCCAGTGATCCTGCCGTATAATTCCAGTGGTACTGTCATATAAATCCAGTAATACTGCCTTATAATTCCAGTAGTTCTGGCGTATAATTCCAGTAGAACTGGTATAAATCCAGTCCAGTGATACTGCCGTATATGTCCAGTGATACTGCCGTATATGTCCAGTGATACTGTCGTATAAATCCAGTGATACTGCTGTATAATTCCAGTGGTACTGGCGTATAATTCCAGCGGTACTGGCGTATAAATCAAGTACAGTGATTCTGGCGTATATGTCCAGTGATACTGCCGTATGTGTCCAGCGGTACTGCCGTATAAATCCAGTGATACTGACGTATAATTCAAGTGGTACTGGCGTATAATTCCAGCGGTACTGGCATAAAAATCTAGTCCAGTGATACTGCTGTATGAGTCCAGTGGTATTGCCATATAATTCCTGTGATACTGCAGTATAATTCCTGTGATCCTGCCGTATAATTCCAGTGGTACTGGCGTATAAATCCAGGCCAGTGATACTGCCGTATATGTCCAGTGGTACTGCCGTATAATTCCAGTCATACTGCCGTATAATTCCAGAGCTCCTGCCGTATAATTCCAGTGGTACTGGCATATAAATCCAGCAATACTGCCTTATAATTCCAGTGGTACTGGCGTATAATTCCAGTAGAACTGGCATATAAATCCTGTCCAGTGATACTGCCGTATATGTCCAGTGATGCTGTCATATAAATCCAGTGATACTGCTGTATAATTCCAGTGGTACTGGCGTATAAATCCAGTACAGTGATACTGCCATATATGTACAGTGATACTGCCATATGTGTCCAGCGGTACTGCCGTATAAATCCAGTGATACTGCCATATAATTCAAGTGGTACTGGCGTATAATTCCAGCGGTACTGGCATAAAAATCCAGTCCAGTGATACTGCTGTATGAGTCCTGTGGTATTACCGTATAATTCCTGTGATACTGCCGTATAATTCCAGTGATCCTGCCATATAATTCCAGTGGTACTGGCGTATAAATCCAGTGATACTGCCGTATAATTCCAGTGGTACTGACATATAATTCCAGCAGTTCTTGCGTATATATCCAATCCAGTGATACTGCCGTATATGTCCAGTGGTACTGCTTTATAGGCCAGTGGTACTGCCGTAAAATTCCAGTGATACTGCCATATAATTCCATAGATCCTGCCGTATAATTCCAGTGGTACTGCCTTATAAATCCAGTAATACTGGCGTATAATTCCAGTAGTTCTGCCGTATAACTCCAGTGATCCTGCCGCATAATTCCAGTGGTACTGGCGTATAATTACAGTGGTACTGGCGTATAAATCCAGTTCAGTGATCCTGCCGTATATGTCCAGAGGTACTGCCATATAATTTCAGTGATCCTGCCGTATAATTCCAGTGGTACTGGCATATAAATCCAGTAATACTGCCATATAATTCCAGTGGTATTGCCGCATAATTCCAGTGATCCTGCCGTACAATTCCAGTGCTACTGGCATACAATTCCAGCGGTACTGGCATATAAATCAGGTTCAGTGATACTGCCATATATATCCAGTGGTACTGCCATATAATTGCAGTGATACTGCTATATAATTCTCATGATCCTGCCTTATAATTGCAGTGGTACTGGCATATAAATCCAGTAATATTGCCATACAATTTCAGTGATACTGCGGTGTAATTCCAGTGATCCTGCCATATAATTCCAGTGGTGCTGCCGTATAATTTCAGTGGTGCTGCTGTATAAGTTCAGTGGTGCTGTCCTATGCTGTATATTATTTACTCCAAATAAAGGGGCTATTAATATTTAATCCAAATAATTTTCACAGGGCTTGCCCTGTGTGGTGTAGAAGTACGCTCTCCTGGACTGCATATTGGGGGTAATTCCAAGTTGATCGCAGCAGGAATTTTGCTAGCAGTTGGGCAAAAGCATGTGCACTGCAGGAGAGGCAGATATAACATGTGCAGAGAGAGTTAGATTTGGGTGTGGTGAGTTCAATCTGCAATCTAAATTGCAGTGTAAAAATAAAGCAGCCAGTATTTACCCTGCACAGAAACAAAATAACCCACCCAAATCTAACTCTCTCTGCAAATGTTATATCTGCCCCCCATGTAGTGCACATGGTTTTGCCCAACTGCTAAAAAATTTCCTGCTGCGATCAACTTGGAATTACCGCCATTGTTATATAACTCCAGAAAAATAATGGAGAACAAAAATTTGGAGGATAAAATAGCGAAACATCAAGAACCACTTCCTCATACTGCTGAAGCTGCTGCCACTAGTCATGACATAGATGATGAAATGCCATCAATGTCATCTGCCAAGGCTGTTGCCCAATGTCATAGTAGAGGTTATGTCAAATCCAAAAACAAAAGTTCAGTAAAATTACCCAAAACATAAATTTAAATGGTCTGAGGAGAAACATAAACTTGCCAATATGCCACTTATGACACGGAGTGGCAGGGAATGGCTAAGACCCTGGCCTATGTTCATGACTTGTGGTTCAGCTTCACATGACAATGGAAGCCCTCATACTACCACTAGAAAAATGAAAAGAGTTAAGCTGTGAGTTCAATGATGGTATCACAAATCCCCAAGGAGAGTCCAAATGTGTTGGCGATTGCGATGCCTGACCTTCCCAATACTGGCTGGGTAGAGGTGGCTACATCCACCATTTGCATGCCCTCTGCAAGTGCTCGAGGGAGCACCAACAGTCCAGTTTCTGCTATTCAAATTGAAGATATCACTGTTGAAGTACACCAGGATGAGGATATGGGTGTTGCTGGCACTGAGGAGGAAGTTGACGATGAGGATTCTGATGGTGATGTGGTTTGTTTAAATCAGGCGCCAGGGGAGACACCTGTTGTACATGGGATGAAGAAGCCCATTGTGATGCCTGATCAAAATACCAAAAAAGCCACCTCTTCGGTGTGGAATTATTTCTCCACAAATTCGGACAACAGGTGTCACGCCATGTGTTGCCTTTGTCAATCTGTAATAAGTAGGGATAAGGACGTTAACCACCTAGGAACCTATACGTCACCTGCTGTGCATTCATCAGAAGTCAGTGTCAAGTTTTGAAACTTTGGGTAAGAGCGTAAGCAGTCCAATGACACCAAAATCCCTCCTTTCTCTTGTACCAAAGCTCCTGCAAGCCACACCACCAACTCTCTCAACGTCAACTTCCTCCTAGTCAGGAAAGTCAGTAGTCCTGCAAGCCATGTCACTGGCAAGACTGAGGAGTCCTCTGCTAACTTGGATTCCTCCAGAGGATCCTTGAGTGGTATGCCTACTGCTGCTGTTGCTGCCGCTGCTGTTGTTGCTGCTGGGAGTTGATCGTCATCCCAGAGGGAAAGTCACAAGACCACTTGTACTACTTCAACTAAGCAATTGAGTGTCCAACAGACCTTTGTGTGGAAGATGAAATATGACAGCAGTCATCCTGTTGCAAAGCGGATAACTGAGGCCTTGGCACTTATGTTGGTGATAGACGTGTTTCCGGTATCCGCCATTAGTGCAGTGGGATTTAAACAATTGTTAGAGGTATTGTGTCCCCGGTAACAAATCCCATCTAGATTCCACTTCACTAGGCAGGCGATACCGAGAATGTACAGAGACGTCAGAAAAAGTGTACTCAGTGTCCTAAAAAAATGCAGTTGTACCCACTGTCCACTTAAACACGTACATGTGGACAAGTGAAACAGGGCAGACAAAGGACTATATGACTGTGACAGCTCACTGAGTAGATGTATTGCCTCCCGCAGCAACAACAGCAGTGACATTAGCAGCAGCATCTCGCAAATGCCAGCTCGTTCCTAGGTTGGATAAACTATGTATCACTGCTTAGCGTAAGAGGCACACCGCTGACAACCTCTTACGGAAACTGAGGGACATCATTGCACAATGGCTTACCCTAATTAGACTCTCCTGGGGATTTGTGACATCGGACAATGCCACCAATATGGGGGGTGATTCCGAGTTGTTCGCTCGCTAGCTGCTTTTAGCAGCATTGCACACGCTAAGCCGCCACTTTCTGGGAGTGTATCTTAGCTTAGCAGAATTGCGAACGAAAGATTAGCAGAATTGCGAATAGAAATTTCTTAGCAGTTTCTGAATAGCTCCAGACTTACTCAGCCATTGCGACCAGCTCAGTCCTTTTCGTTCCTAGTTTGACGCCACAAACACACCCAGCATTTGCCCAACCACTCCCCCGTTTCTCCAGCCACTCCTGCGTTTTGCAACTCGAACGCCTGTGTTTTTCTGCACACTCCCATAAAATGGCCTGTTTCCGCCCAGAAACACCCACTTCCTGTCAATCACACTACGATCAGCACAGCAATGAAAAAGGTTCATTATGCCGTGAGTAAAATACCTAACTTTTGTGTAAAATAACTAAGCACATGCGCTCTGTGAACCTTGCTCATGCGCAGTAAGTGACTAATCGCAGTATAGCGAAAATCGGCAAAGAGCGAACAACTCGGAATGACCACCATTGTACGTGAATTACATGTGGGCAAATTCCAGCATGTCCCATGTTTTGCACATACAATTAATTTGGTGGTGCAGAATTTTTTTTTTAAATGACAGTGGTGTTAAGGAGATGATGTTGGTAGCCTGAAAAATTATGTGCCACTATCGACATTCAGCCACTGCGTGCCAAAGACTGGAGCGACAGCAAACACTCCTGAACCTTCCCTACCATCAACTGAAGCAAGAGGTGGTAACAAGGTGAAATTCAACACTCTATATGCTTCAGATGATGGAGGAGCAGCAAAAGGCCATTCAAGCCTATACATCTGCCTACAATATAGGAAAAGGAGGGGGAATGCACCTGACTCAAGCGCAGTGGAGAATGATTTCCGTCTTAAACATAGAAACATAGAATTTGACGGCAGATAAGAACCACTTGGCCCATCTTGTGCAAGGTTCTTCAACCCTTTGAACTTGCCACACGTGAAGTCAGTTCAGACACTGCCAGCTTGACTCATATCATTCCCCTCATCAGGCTTTTGCAGAAGCAGCTGGAGAAATTGAAGGAGGAGCTAAGACGGAGCGATTCCACAAAGTATGTGGGACTTGTGGATGGAGCCCTTCATTCGCTTTGCCAGAATTCAAGGGTGGTCAATCTGTTGAATTCAGAGCACTACATTTTGGCCACCGTGCTCGATCCCAGGTTTAAAGCCTAGGTTGTATCTCTCTTTCCGGCAGACACAAGTCTGCAGAAGTTCAAAGACCTGCTGGTGAGAAAATTGTCAGCTCAAGCGGAATGTGACCCGTCAACAGCTCTTTCATTTTCTCCCACAACTGGGGCTGCGAGGAAAAGGAAATGATTTCATAGCCCACCCGCTGGCGGTAATACAGGGCAGTCAGGAGCGAGTGCTGACATCTGGCCCGGACTGAAGGACCTGCCAATGATTACTGACATGTCTATTGTCGCTGCATATGATTCTCTCACCATTAAAAGAATGGTGGAGGATGATTTGAGTGACAGCATCCAAGTAGGCATGTCAGACAGTCTGTACGTATACTGGCAGGAAAAAGAGGCAATTTGGATGCCCTAGCACAAACTGGCTTTATTTTACCTAAGTTGCCCCCCCTCCAGTGTGTACTCTGAAAGAGTGTTTAGGGCAGCCAGTAACCTTGTCAGCTATCAACGTAGGAGGTTACTTCCACAAAATGTGGAGAAGATGATGTTCATCAAAAATTAATTATAAATTCCTCCGGGAAGATCTTTACCAGCAATTGCCTACAGAAAGTACACATGGACCTGTGATGGTGGATTCCAGTGGGGATGAATTAATACTCTGTGAGGAGGAGGATGTACACAGTGAAAGGGGTGAGGAATCTAAGGAGGAGGATGAGGCCAACATCTTGCCTCTGTTGGGCCAGTTTGTGCAAGGAGAGATTGATTGCTTATTTTTTGGTGGGGTCCAAAACAAACCAGTCATTTCAGCCACAGTTGTGTGGCAGACCCTGTCGCCAGAATGATTGGTTTGTTAAAGTGTGCATGTCCTGTTTATACAACATAAGGGTGGGTGGGAGGGCACAAGGACAATTCCATCTTGCATCTCTTTTACTTCTTTGCATCATGTGCTGTTTGGATACTAGTTTTTTAAAGTGCCAATGTGTCTGACACTGCCGTACAACTCCAGGGGTACTGCCGTATAAGTCCAGTGGTACTGCCGTATAAGTCCAGTCCAATGGTGCTGTCTTGTGCTGCATCAGTCCAGTGGTGGTGTATTTTGCTGCCATAAGTCCAGTGGTGGTATCCTGTGCTGTATATTATTTACTCCAAATAAAAGGCTTATATACATTACTTATATTATTATAATCCAAATAATTTTTACAGGGTTTGCCCTGTGTGGTGTAGGGGTACGCTCGCCTGTGCTGCATATTATTATAATAGCTCCAAATAAAAAGGTTATTATTATCCTAATTAATTTTACAGGCTTTGCCGCGTGTGTATGTGGTTTAGCGGTACGCTCTCCTGCGCCACTAATATTGTGCGTGTATTACATCTGGGAAAATTCCAGCACATCCCATGTTGTTTGTGCCACACACTTGTGTCGCTTAGCTTAGTCATACAGCTACCTCATTGCACCTCTTTTACTTCTTTGCATGATGTGCTGTGTGGGGACTAGTTTTTTTAAGTGCCTTCCTGTCTGCAGCTGCAGTGCCTCTCCTAGATGGTCCAGGTGTTTGTGCCGCACACTTGTGTCACTTAGCTTAGTCATACAGCTACCTCATTGCACCTCTTTTAATTCTTTGCATGATGTGCTGTTTGGGGCCTAGTTTTTTTAAGTGCCATCCTGTCTGCCACTGCAGTGCCACTCCTAGATGGTCCAGGTGTTTGTGCTGCACACTTGTGTCACTTAGCTTAGTCATACAGCCACCTCGGTGCAACCTTTTGGCCTAAAAACAATATTGTGAGCTGTGAGGTGTTCAGAATAGACTGGAAATGAGTGAAAATTAATGTTATTGAGGTTGATAATACCGTAGGATCAAAATTACCCCCACATTCTGTGATTTTAGCTGTTTTAATGGTTTTTTTTTAAATCATCCAGATCCAAAACCAAATCCAGATCCAAAACATGAGCATGGAACCAGAACCAAAACACAAAACACGAAAAGTGCCCACTGCACATCTCTATTTATCACATTGTATTCATTAGGAGCCTGGTTAGGATTTCTCACTGTAAGGGAAAAGTAGCTTTACAGGCAGCAACTTAAAGAAACTGTTCCCTTTTGCCCAGTGACATTTGCTTAGTTCCGTAATCTTTATTGGATAGTGAAACAGGTACCCAACGTGCACCATCCCTAACTTATTCAGCTGAACTGTGTGGGTTGCATTTATTGGGGATCTTGACATTAATGGTTAAAGTGAAAGTGACAAAAGGGGTTAAATGTTCATGAATTTACATATTGGTAATGGTTCTTGACCTGTTTGTTTAAGCATATTTGTAAATTAATATTGAATTGCTTTTGTGTGAATACCTAATTCTGTTATACCCTGTAAAGCAGGGATGGGGAACCTTTGGTCCTCCAGCTGTTGTTGAACTACACATACCAACATGCCCTGCTACAGTTTTGCTATTCGGCCATGCTAAAACTGTTGCAGGGCATGCTGGGATGTGTAGTTCAACAACAGCTGGAGGGCCAAAGCTTCCCCATCCCTGCTGTAAAGTGAGTGTTTATAACAAAATGTCATGTCATCTCTGGCGTTGTTAGTATCCTAAACCAGAGGTCAAACAGTTAAACTTGTTGCATGTGGGAAATCACAGAGAGACGACTGCTGAGATCATCTGGTCTAGAATAATAAAATATCTTTATTGATTACCTGAATTACATTTATTGTCACTGTCAAGGATTGAAAATTGACTTTAACACCTAGGTGTGAGTGTTGAAAGTAACAGTAGTTTCCCCTGTGTAGATTTTCCTTTCCTACGAGTATGTGAAATCTCGAGGAGATCTGTGGGAAAGGATAAAAGGAACCTAACTCAGGGCCGAAACTAGGATTTTTGTCACCCGGGGCAAGGTAGTCATTTGACACCCCCCCCCCCCCCCCCCCCCGCAAAAAAAAAAAAAAAAATTTACAATAAATAAATAAAATAAAAACAATTTAAAATAAATAAATAAATGAATAAAAATATTATTTATATATATATATATATATATATATATATATATATCTCTTTCAGAACTTTTTTACCTGAAAAATTGCCTTTTCTAACATAAATTTCATATCCAGGAAAAAGTGTCCCAATTTTACACAGTACGACAGGCAAGTGTTCCCATTCCCCATTTTACACATTGCGGCAGACAGGTGACCCCATTTTACACATTGCGGCAGACAGGTGTCCCCATTTTACACATTGCGGCAGGAAAAAGTGTCCCCATTTTACACATTGCGGCAGGAAAAAGTGTCCCCATTTTACACATTGCGGCAGGCACGTGTCCCCATTTTACACAGTACGCTGGCAAGTGTCCCCATTTTACACATTGCGGCAGGAAAAAGTGTCCCCATTTTACACATTGCGGCAGGAAAAAGTGTCCCCATTTTACACATTGCGGCAGGCACGTGTCCCCATTTTACACAGTACGCTGGCAAGTGTCCCCATTTTACACATTGCGGCAGGAAAAAGTGTCCCCATTTTACACATTGCGGCAGGAAAAAGTGTCCCCATTTTACACATTGCGGCAGGCACGTGTCCCCATTTTACACAGTACGCTGGCAAGTGTCCCCATTTTACACATTGCGGCAGGAAAAAGTGTCCCCATTTTACACATTGCGGCAGGCACGTGTCCCCATTTTACACAGTACGCTGGCAAGTGTCCCCATTTTACACATTGCGGCAGGAAAAAGTGTCCCCATTTTACACATTGCGGCAGGAAAAAGTGTCCCCATTTTACACATTGCGGCAGGCACAGGTCGCCATTTTACACAGTACGCTGGCAAGTGTCCCCATTTTACACATTGCGGCAGGAAACAGTGTCCCCATTTTACACATTGCGGCAGGAAAAAGTGTCCCCATTTTACACATTGCGGCAGGCACAGGTCCCCATTTTACACAGTACGCTGGCAAGTGTCCCCATTTTACACACTGCGGCAGGAAAAAGTGTCCCCATTTTACACATTGCGGCAGGAAAAAGTGTCCCCATTTTACACATTGCGGCAGGTGTTTGTGTAATACATCTGAAACAGCAGGCACAGGTCCCCATTTTACACATTGCGGCAGGTGGTGGAGGGAGAGAGAGAGAGAGAGAGAGAGAGAGAGAGGAAGGGAGAGGGGCTGACTTACATTTGAAGCGGTTCTCGCCGCTCTTCAGCCGCCTCTCCCTCCTCATCTGCGCGGCTCCCCCTTCTCCCTCCTCCGGCGGGGTTTCGTGGAATGACGCGTTTGCGCCGTGACGTCACGACGCAATCGCGTCATTCCGCGAAACCCCGCCCCCCGAGCTGGGCACTCGGGAGAAGGGGGTTTCAAAGTCTAAAAGTGCCGCGGCGGGTGTTAGGGGGTCTCGGCGCCCCCTCCAATCCGGCGCCCAGGTCGCCTGCCCCCCTAGCCCCCCCCTAGTTTCGGCCCTGCCTAACTGACAGGTAAAATAAAAAGAAACTATCACCCTGTATTAGTACAGTACTTACCTGAGTGTTACAGATACAATTGTTGAAGGTTTGTAAAAAAAAATTACATTTCATTTGATAATACCATTGCTACATGTGTGCCGTTCATATCTTAAATTATGTGCAGAAAACATCAATGTTGAAAAACGACTGCTTTATGGGCACAAGGATTCCTGAACAAATTGTAGGAAAAAAAGACCAGTGCTGAAAAACTACTGTTTTGGGCACAAGGATTTCTAATTCGATAATATTTCTATATAGAGGGCAAGTAGAGAGGTTGCCCACAACTCACAACTTGATACATCTTCCCAATAGTGTTGAAGATGATATCAAGTGGTAACTAAAACCTCTGCATCTAGCATCCTAACGAGATTTACGTGTGACCTATAGGCATGTTCTCTGAGTATGTGGGCTTTAGGGGTAAATTTACTGAGCCTTGGATGGAGATAAAGTCAACGGAGCAAAAGTACCAGCCAATCCACTCCTATCATTTTTCAAACTTAGCCTGTGACATGTCAGTTAGGAGTGCATTAGCTGGTACTTTATCTCCCTTGACTTTATCTCTATCTAATGCTTAGTAAATAGACCCCATAGTCACATTTGGTGCTCTTTAGTGAGTGGCCATTTTGTGCAAGTTTTTTTTTACTTCCAATTTAGTTTTTCTTTTTTTAAACATGAAAAGAAGACAATTTTAGGTTAAGTACTCTGGTGCAGATGTATTAAGCCTGGAGAAGTGATAAAGCAGTGATAAGTGGAAGGTGATAATGCACCAGCCAATCAGCTCCTAACTGTCATTTTTCAAACCGCTAATGATTGGCTGGTACATTATCACCTTCCACTAATCACTGCTTTATCACTTCTCTGGGCTAAATACATTTGCCCCTTAGTATGAAGAAACCTTTTTCTCAAAAGTAAATGGCTTATATTATTTAGTTATTTTTTATTAAATTGGGCATATTAATTTATTATTCGATACCAAGGGGCATGACTTAATAGCAAAACTTTGGCAGGGCATGCTGGGATGTGTAGTTCCACAGCAGCCGGAAGGCCAATGTTGAAAACCATTGGTCTATACTATATCTAGATCCATTTCTAGAGCAGAGCCTGTTACAGTATAGCATATAAATTGCATCTCCTTCTGCTTGAAGATATACTTAGCTAATTTACAATAAAGTTGGTGCTTCTGTAAATGAGGACCTAGAGACATGGAGGCAATGCAAATTAAGTTCTGGGAGAAGAACATGATGTTGTCCAAATATACAACTACAGACAGTAGCAGTTCTTGCCAAGGGCAAGCAGCCTTTTTGCCCAGGGCGCCGCTGTCCCCAGGGCGCCGCTGCCGCTGAGGCTAGAGCCGTTACTGATCCCCGCTCACGTCTCCCCGGCTGCAGCAGGCACCGTGGACTGTGTCGGCGCCCACTGCAGCTGGCTCCACTGACAGACATTAGAGGTCATAATTGACCTCTAGTTAGTCAGTGCGGCGCTGCTATGGGAGATACGCCATGACATCTCTCCCATAGAGAGGAGCGGGCGGCCGGAGTTGGAAGGCAGTGCAGCAGCGGTCCGGAAGCAGGAGCGGGGCTGGTAGGTATCGTGTAGTTGGTTTTTTTTTATTGTGTGTGTTTGTAAGCGGCGCTACTGGGGCACAGCTACAGGGGTCACAACCACTGGGGGCACAGCTACAGCTACAGGGGGCACAACTACTGGGGTCACAACTACAGGGGGCACAGCTACAGGGGGCACAGCTACTGGGGGCACAACTACTAGGGGCACAGCTACTTGGGGCACAACTACTGGGGTCACAACTACAGGGGGCACAGCTACAGGGGGCACAGCTACTGGGGGCACAACTACTAAGGGCACAGCTACTTGGGGCACAACTACTGGGGGCACAGCTACAAGTACAGGGGGATAACTGGCTATGCCCCTATTTTTTGCCCTGGGCGCCAAAATGTCTAGAACCAGCCCTGACTACAGACTAAGGGGTCTATTTACTAAGCCTTGGATGGAGATAAAGTCACTGGAGATAAAGCACCAGCCAATCGGCTCCTAACTGTCACAGGCTGTGTTTGAAAAATGGCAGTTAAGAGCGGATTGGCTGGTGCTTTATCTCCAGCGACTTTATCTCCATCCAAGGCTTAGTAAATAGACCCCTAATAGTGCAGATCTTGGAATATCTGGTTGATTACATTTTAGAATACTACTGCAGAATTACAAAGGATAAAAGGCATCACAAGGTTTTCAAAGTGTCCATCCCAGGTAGTAAAGGCTGTTCATCACCACTTCAGACACAAATCAAAATGTACAAACAATAAGAGGTCCCCCTTGCGCTCCTCCACAATCAACAGTGTGTGGTACTAAAATAAATGAAAATATGTTTCCAGTTCATCAGTCTCTGACAAAGTTCTGGTTTTCTGTCTCAGTTCTTTTCAAGCAGAAGATGTTATATTTGGAAGGACTCGGTGCGTACCATACTCACATGGAGTAGTGTTATGTCCCTCGTATAACGGTATCTTTGGGTCCTCTGTTGTTCTCTTTTCAAATTCTCCGGAATGGAGAGTTCTTCTCCTCGTGGTTGAAAAAAAGAACAGGAGAACAAATTGTGAAGTACGTCCGTGTAGGTGAGGGGTCACTAGATAAATACTCGTGAAAGGATGTAATTAGTGTAGCTCCAATGACATCCTTTCTACCGATGATAGTGCAAGAGTGGAGCTGTTCAGAATAGATGGTGATTTAACGCGTACCGTACTCACGTCAAATCACGGTTGGTAGTGCATATAAAGGTTTCTTTGATCCTTCGTTCCTCCTCCTCCTCCCTCTTCTCCTTATTCTGAAGATATTACCAGGCCTGTGTTTCTTATTCTCGGTGACAAGGAAAAATAAAACAGACACGAGGACGACTAATAGTGTAGTAGGTTGGTGACAACGCGTGACCGTATAATACTTTCTTACAGTGGATAATGATCAATAAATTACAACTTGGTGCGTACCGTACTCACATCCATAAAGGGAGGGATAAGGTGCATAAAGGTTTCTTTACTCGCACTATTATTTGCCAAACCGGATATTGTAACTCAAAATCATTCAAACTTCAATACGGTAGATGATGTGTGAAAAAAGTAGGCGTACCTCACTCACACTCATTATTGTTGAGACCTGTGTATAAAGGTATCTTTGGGGTGGTCCTGGATGTATCGAATCCCCAATTCTCTCATATAGGGCGCTTAGCTAATACCGTCCTGGTAAGTCACCAATGGTCCTGGCCCTCACACCTGTGAGGGCCAGGACCATTGGTGACTTACCAGGACGGTATTAGCTAAGCGCCCTATATGAGAGAATTGGGGATTCGATACATCCAGGGCCACCCCAAAGATACCTTTATACACAGGTCTCAACAATAATGAGTGTGAGTGAGGTACGCCTACTTTTTTCACACATCATCTACCGTATTGAAGTTTGAATGATTTTGAGTTACAATATCCGGTTTGGCAAATAATAGTGCGAGTAAAGAAACCTTTATGCACCTTATCCCTCCCTTTATGGATGTGAGTACGGTACGCACCAAGTTGTAATTTATTGATCATTATCCACTGTAAGAAAGTATTATACGGTCACGCGTTGTCACCAACCTACTACACTATCAGTCGTCCTCGTGTCTCTTTTATTTTTCCTTGTCACCGAGAATAAGAAACACAGGCCTGGTAATATCTTCAGAATAAGGAGAAGAGGGAGGAGGAGGAGGAACGAAGGATCAAAGAAACCTTTATATGCACTACCAACCGTGATTTGACGTGAGTACGGTACGCGTTAAATCACCATCTATTCTGAACAGCTCCACTCTTGCACTATCATCGGTAGAAAGGATGTCATTGGAGCTACACTAATTACATCCTTTCACGAGTATTTATCTAGTGACCCCTCACCTACACGGACGTACTTCACAATTTGTTCTCCTGTTCTTTTTTTCAACCACGAGGAGAAGAACTCTCCATTCCGGAGAATTTGAAAAGAGAACAACAGAGGACCCAAAGATACCGTTATACGAGGGACATAACACTACTCCATGTGAGTATGGTACGCATTGAGTCCTTCCAAATATAACATCTTCTGCTTGAAAAGAACTGAGACAGAAAACCAGAACTTTGTCAGAGACTGATGAACTGGAAACATATTTTCATTTATTTTAGTACCACACACTGTTGATTGTGGAGGAGCGCAAGGGGGGACCTCTTATTGTTTGTGCATTAGTGTTCCAGGGTGTCTGAGTGATCACCCACAGATTTCCCCACTGCAGCTCTCCGAGGCGCAGCAGTCCCCTACTTTCCCTTTTTTCTAGACAAATCAAAATGTAGGCCCCCCCCCCAAAGGTCTAATTTGGTGAAGATGGTAGCTCTATTTATATGGTTGAACAACTATGCGATGAGAAGTAGATGATATTCGTTCTCAGTGGTAACTGTGTTCTAACCTCTATAGCCAACACAAGGTCTTAACAAAATAGGACCCTGCCTAGATGAAGGACGGGTAACGTCTTACTGGCAATTTTCTTTAATGTAATCTGACAATGCCTGTGTTATATACAAATGTTCTCTTGCCGCAAATATGATAATCATAAGCATTCAAACAAATATGACTGAGCACATGCAGAAGATCTGTGTACAGAATAAGGAAACTAGCTTCTAAAATAATTGATAAACATAACCAAGGGGTCTATTTACTAAGCTTTGGATGGAGATAAAGTCGCTGGAGATAAAGTACCAGTCAATCGGCTCTTAACTGCTATGCCACAGGCTGTGTTTGAAAAATGACAGTTAGGAGCCGGTTGGCTAGTACTTTATCTCCAGCGCACTGGCGTTTCTATAATGGGTGCAGTGTGTGAGGTGCACACGTGGGCCCCTGAGTCCAGAGGGGGCCCCCACTGCACCCATTTTTAAAATACTCACCCCTCCGAAGTCCAGCGTCAGCGTCCGCAGCGCTGTTAGAACACCGTGAAAATGGCTCATCGGCCATTTACACGGAGTTCTGCACATGCACAGTAGAGAAATCTCAGGGAAAATGGCCACCGCGACATTTTACCGGAGATCTGCGCATGCGCAGTAGAGTCTGAGCCCTCTAGGGCTCAGACTCTACAGCATCTGGGCAGAGAGTAGGGGTCCCGAACGGAGGAGGCTGAACACGGGCCTCCTCCTCTCTTAAAGTGCCCCTGCTCCAGCGACTTTATCTCCATCCAAGGCTTAGTATATAGACCCCATAGTCCTGTAACTGCAATCAGATGCAACAGTGAGAAATATGTTTCCAAACGTACGATTGATGCTATCATGCAATGGGATAAAATATAAATGTGTTGTTTCATAGGGACAGTGGGACATTTTTTCACATCCTCATGTGGTAAAATGAGTGCATTGGGTGCATCAGCAGAAGCTTATGAGGGACAATTTAGGTAATGCCTCGTATGAGTCTGATCATTGGATATAGCTTTTATAGTGTAGTAATAAATGCACACAAAAAGTTCTAAATAAAACTGGAAACTATGATGAGCAGGTACGTAATTTTTTATATACTGCAGCTTTTTGTACGTGTGGGCTATTTATAAGAAAGTACAAAATATTTTATTTCCCATGTGGACTTTGATGAATCAAGATAGAAATGTATTTCATATATACAGGGCCGGTTCTGGCGCTCTGTGCGCCCCGGGCGGCAATAGGGGGCGTGGCTTCGTACAGGGGGCGTGGTTATTTACACCCCCTGTACAGACTGAAATGATGTGCGGTGCGAGATGACGTCATCGCGCACCGCACAGCAAAGGTCCTCTCCACGAAGGGAAACTATACGCGTACGCGTCTAGTTTCCCTTCACATTGGCAGCGGGGGGGCAGCGGCCAGCGGCAGTAGGGGGGCAGCGGGCAGCGGGGGGCACACAGCAGCAGCGGACTTGCCCTGGTGCGGCGCCCTCCGGATGGCGCCCTGCGCCCTCCGTATGGCGGCACCCCGGGCAAAAGTCCTGCTTGCCCGTGGCAAGATCCGCTACTGCATATATAGTAAAGTGGTAACCATTGTTTTTTGGAAGTTATTTCTTAAATAACATATTTAAATACTGTATGTTAGTGGTCTCCTGTTAGTGAGGAACCAGCCGCAAACTCAAGCTGATTGAGAGGTGCTGCCCTAATTATTGTGAGAGCTTTTACCATTCATAATTCACTGCAGGACTGGATTAACGGTACTACTACAGTGTTGTGGGGCGGGGAGGGACTGGGGCTGCTTTCGGGCATTTGCGCGCACATGAAAGGGGGCATGCGCTTCATGAATGAGGCACGCAGACACTGCATACGGAGGCATACCGTGAGTCAGAGGGGCGTGTACTTACGGCACACCCATATTTCTTAGATACATGCACGTCGAGCAGCTGGGGGGGCAATCAGAGAGCCAGAAGCAGTGCATCGCAGCGCATGGCCTTCCCGACTGTCTGTGTGAATGAACTGGCCCACCAACTCTTCTGGCATGTGCCATAAGTGCCAGAGGGGCAGTCTGGCCCTGCTGTGGGGTCAACTTTAAACAGGGGGCCCCAACACAGGGCTAGTCTGAGCAAACAATTACACAGAACAGGTGCCCAGTGTCAAGGCAGTAGGGAGCCTGGCTGGGCCCAGGTACTTTTCAGGTTGCATGGCCTAATCATGGGACGTTTGGCCCTGCACCCTTAGAAAACAAATACAGAAAAAATTGTACTTTAAGCACCTCCCTGGCCACACTATGGCCCAGCAGACAGTAGAATGTGCTGGGCTGAGGAGAAGAGCTGCAGCTGCTGCTACCTGGCAAGGGGGGAGGAAGGACTTGAGCCCCCACTGGGACCCTTCAATCAAAAATGGGCATGGGTAAACAGTATCTGCCCCCGCCTCTTTGCACCACTGCCCATTGGCACATGTTCTCGGATTAGGCTGCTACTGCACTGGTGCTAAATGTATAGTGTATGCAGAGAAGCTGCCAAGTCCCTTAAGCATTATGTCACATCCGTGATGTCTAAGGCACTTGGAAGCCACTCTTTATGCAGCATGTATTCAGAAGCAACAGGATATCCATTCAGATGCTGTGAAATTAGCAGGAGCCAGCCACAAAAGGTAAATACTTGGGGCCACTGTGATATAATGTTTTTTTTTTTCAGATTTGGAAGCAAATCAAAAAAGTAAGCAACTGGGTAAAAGCATGTTGCACTGAATGTGGGGCAGATGTAACATGTGCAGAGAAATTTCGATTTGGGTGGTATGTGTCCAAACTGAAGTCTAAATTGCAGTGTAAAAATACAATTTTGTGGGCTTCATGCAAAAGCAGATAATATATACCATGCACAGAAAAAAACATACAGTAAATGGTATTTCTTCCGCTTGTATTGCAAAATGTTTTTTTTTCCATATACAACGTTACTTGCTTTTTCTGCTTTGCTTCAAAATTCGAATCAGGCCCAATGTGCATAATGGGAATACTGTGTAGCAATATTGGCATTTAATTGGAAGGAGCCAACACAAATTACTTCCTCTGGAACCTTCACAAACCTTTATTCGGCACTGGTTCACTGGATTCATTGTGTCAAAACTTCTATTGTGCTTGTATAAAATATTTTTTCCTCCCATTTCACTTATACCCCTTTTCCACCTACGTACCGTGTCCGATCCGGGATGTTTAACACGGCTACAACCCGTGTCGGCTCCCCCGTTTCCACTACACTTCGACACGGGTTATTCCCGTGTCTGATCTGTTTCCACCTAACCCGGGTAAGCTCTGTAAAAGCCTATTGCTGTCATTACAAATGGACTTTTTACTGTCTCATCAAGATGATGTCATCAAAAGGACCAAAACGGAGGGGTGGGGCCTGCTCACAGCATTGCAGCAATGGACACCGGTGCAGTAGCTGTGTCTAGCATGGAGTCGCAGACTGTTTGCAGTTTACTGCTGCTTTCTGCTACAGACAGCTTGATGCAGCTTTTCACCTTGTGCTACCTACTGCAGAGCTGGAGAAGGAGAGCTCAATTCTTTGCAGAGAGGGCTACCTATCGACGCAAATATTTGAAAAGGAGGAGAGCGCGTATTTCATCCACTGTTGTTATTTCTTTCATAACAATGAACTGTACACCAAGCCGAAGAATGTGGATGAGAGATCGCAGACATGGGGAAGCATTCATGCAGACTATTCTAGCATATCAGGAGGAGCAGTGGATGTCAAACTTCAGGATGTCTCGCGCTACATTCGAGTATGTTTTGGAACTACTGTCCCCCGCAATAACCATGCAGACCACCAGGTTCCGTAAGCCCATTGAGCCAGCCAGGAGATTAGCAATTGCTCTCTGGTGGTATGCTACCCCTGGAGAGTATCGCACAGTTTCCAGTTTATTTGGAGTAGGGATTGGCACGGTCTGCAAGATTGTATACCAGGTCACGCGGGCATTGCTGGATACCATGTACCATCGCTTTATTTCCTTGCCACAAGGACAGCGGCTAGATGAGACTATAAAAGGGTTTAAGTAGCGTGGCTACCCACAGTGTGCTGGTGCCATAGATGGGACCCACATCCCCATCATCGCCCCCCATGACAACCCAGCAGACTATTACAATCGTAAGGGTTGGCATTCCATTGTTCTGCAAGCTGTAGTGGACCACAAATACTGGTAAGCACTGTTTCACTAATGTGTTTGAAATAGGCTTGGCCTGTTTTATGATAATGCATAAACCTTTATTTTTAGTTTCACAGATGTCTTCATAGGGTGGCCTGGACGGTCACATGATGCAAGGGTTCTCGCCAACTCCGATCTTTACAGTATTGCTGAGGACAAGCTTGGTGGATGGCTTTTCCCTCGAGAGGTAAGATTATTTACTACTTAAACTAATGTTCGCCCATAAACCAATAGTCAAGTTTTACCCCTGTAATAATATTAATGTTTTATTAACAGAAATCGGTGATCGTACATGGTGTGGACATCCCGGTCCATCTCATTGGTGATGCAGCATACCCATTACAGCGCTGGCTAATGAAGGGCTACACCCAGCATGTTCACTTATCCCCCGAACAGACATCATATACCCATGCCCTAAGTTCGGCCCGTATGGCAGTGGAGAATGCGTTTGGGCGTTTAAAAGGACGCTGGCGCTGCCTCATGAAGAGGAATGATGTGGACTTGAAAATAATGCCAGATATAGTAGCGGCCTGCTGCATTCTCCATAACATATGTGAGATACAAAAGGAAAACTTTCTCCCCGAGTGGAATATACTAGAGATGAGCGCCTGAAATTTTTCGGGTTTTGTGTTTTGGTTTTGGGTTCGGTTCCGCGGCCGTGTTTTGGGTTCGAACGCGTTTTGGCAAAACCTCACCGAATTATTTTTGTCGGATTCGGGTGTGTTTTGGATTCGGGTGTTTTTTTCAAAAAACCCTAAAAAACAGCTTAAATCATAGAATTTGGGGGTAATTTTGATCCCAAAGTATTATTAACCTCAAAAAACATAATTTACACTCATTTTCAGCCTATTCTGAACACATCACACCTCACAATATTATTTTTAGTCCTAAAATTTGCACCGAGGTCGCTGTGTGAGTAAGATAAGCGACCCTAGTGGCCGACACAAACACCGGGCCCATCTAGGAGTGGCACTGCAGTGTCACGCAGGATGTCCCTTCCAAAAAACCCTCCCCAAACAGCACATGACGCAAAGAAAAAAAGAGGCGCAATGAGGTAGCTGTGTGAGAAAGATAAGCGACCCTAGTGGCCGACACAAACACCGGGCCCATCTAGGAGTGGCACTGCAGTGTCACGCAGGATGTCCCTTCCAAAAAACCCTCCCCAAACAGCACATGACGCAAAGAAAAAAAGAGGCGCAATGAGGTAGCTGTGTGAGTAAGATTAGCGACCCTAGTGGCCGACACAAACACCGGGCCCATCTAGGAGTGGCACTGCAGTGTCACGCAGGATGGCCCTTCCAAAAAACCCTCCCCAAACAGCACATGACGCAAAGAAAAAAAGAGGCGCAATGAGGTAGCTGACTGTGTGAGTAAGATTAGCGACCCTAGTGGCCGACACAAACACCGGGCACATCTAGGAGTGGCACTGCAGTGTCACGCAGGATGTCCCTTCCAAAAAACCCTCCCCAAACAGCACATGACGCAAAGAAAAAAAGAGGCGCAATGAGGTAGCTGACTGTGTGAGAAAGATAAGCGACCCTAGTGGCCGACACAAACACCGGGCCCATCTAGGAGTGGCACTGCAGTGTCACGCAGGATGTCCCTTCCAAAAAACCCTCCCCAATCAGCACATGATGCAAAGAAAAAGAAAAGAAAAAAGAGGTGCAAGATGGAATTATCCTTGGGCCCTCCCACCCACCCTTATGTTGTATAAACAAAACAGGACATGCACACTTTAACCAACCCATCATTTCAGTGACAGGGTCTGCCACACGACTGTGACTGATATGACGGGTTGGTTTGGACCCCCCCCAAAAAAGAAGCAATTAATCTCTCCTTGCACAAACTGGCTCTACAGAGGCAAGATGTCCACCTCATCTTCACCCTCCGATATATCACCGTGTACATCCCCCTCCTCACAGATTATCAATTCGTCCCCACTGGAATCCACCATCTCAGCTCCCTGTGTACTTTGTGGAGGCAATTGCTGCTGGTCAATGTCTCCGCGGAGGAATTGATTATAATTCATTTTAATGAACATCATCTTCTCCACATTTTCTGGATGTAACCTCGTACGCCGATTGCTGACAAGGTGAGCGGCGGCACTAAACACTCTTTCGGAGTACACACTTGTGGGAGGGCAACTTAGGTAGAATAAAGCCAGTTTGTGCAAGGGCCTCCAAATTGCCTCTTTTCCTGCCAGTATAAGTACGGACTGTGTGACGTGCCTACTTGGATGCGGTCACTCATATAATCCTCCACCATTCTATCAATGTTGAGAGAATCATATGCAGTGACAGTAGACGACATGTCCGTAATCGTTGGCAGGTCCTTCAGTCCGGACCAGATGTCAGCATCAGCAGTCGCTCCAGACTGCCCTGCATCACCGCCAGCGGGTGGGCTCGGAATTCTGAGCCTTTTCCTCGCACCCCCAGTTGCGGGAGAATGTGAAGGAGGAGATGTTGACAGGTCGCGTTCCGCTTGACTTGACAATTTTGTCACCAGCAGGTCTTTCAACCCCAGCAGACCTGTGTCTGCCGGAAAGAGAGATCCAAGGTAGGCTTTAAATCTAGGATCGAGCACGGTGGCCAAAATGTAGTGCTCTGATTTCAACAGATTGACCACCCGTGAATCCTTGTTAAGCGAATTAAGGGCTGCATCCACAAGTCCCACATGCCTAGCGGAATCGCTCCGTGTTAGCTCCTTCTTCAATGCCTCCAGCTTCTTCTGCAAAAGCCTGATGAGGGGAATGACCTGACTCAGGCTGGCAGTGTCTGAACTGACTTCACGTGTGGCAAGTTCAAAGGGCATCAGAACCTTGCACAACGTTGAAATCATTCTCCACTGCACTTGAGACAGGTGCATTCCATCTCCTATATCGTGCTCAATTGTATAGGCTTGAATGGCCTTTTGCTGCTCCTCCAACCTCTGAAGCATATAGAGGGTTGAATTCCACCTCGTTACCACTTCTTGCTTCAGATGATGGCAGGGCAGGTTCAGTAGTTTTTGGTGGTGCTCCAGTCTTCTGTACGTGGTGCCTGTACGCCGAAAGTGTCCCGCAATTTTTCTGGCCACCGACAGCATCTCTTGCACGCCCCTGTCGTTTTTTAAAAAAATTCTGCACCACCAAATTCAAGGTATGTGCAAAACATGGGACGTGCTGGAATTTGCCCATATTTAATGCACACACAATATTGCTGGCGTTGTCCGATGCCACAAATCCACAGGAGAGTCCAATTGGGGTAAGCCATTCCGCGATGATCTTCCTCAGTTGCCGTAAGAGGTTTTCAGCTGTGTGCGTATTCTGGAAAGCGGTGATACAAAGCGTAGCCTGCCTAGGAAAGAGTTGGCGTTTGCGAGATGCTGCTACTGGTGCCGCCGCTGCTGTTCTTGCGGCGGGAGTCCATACATCTACCCAGTGGGCTGTCACAGTCATATAGTCCTGACCCTGCCCTGCTCCACTTGTCCACATGTCCGTGGTTAAGTGGACATTGGGTACAACTGCATTTTTTAGGACACTGGTGAGTCTTTTTCTGACGTCCGTGTACATTCTCGGTATCGCCTGCCTAGAGAAGTGGAACCTAGATGGTATTTGGTAACGGGGGCACACTGCCTCAATAAATTGTCTAGTTCCCTGTGAACTAACGGCGGATACCGGACGCACGTCTAACACCAACATAGTTGTCAAGGACTCAGTTATCCGCTTTGCAGTAGGATGACTGCTGTGATATTTCATCTTCCTCGCAAAGGACTGTTGAACAGTCAATTGCTTACTGGAAGTAGTACAAGTGGGCTTAAGACTTCCCCTCTGGGATGACCATCGACTCCCAGCGGCAACAACAGCAGCGCCAGCAGCAGTAGGCGTTACACGCAAGGATGCATCGGAAGAATCCCAGGCAGGAGAGGACTCGTCAGACTTGCCAGTGACATGGCCTGCAGGACTATTGGCATTCCTGGGGAAGGAGGAAATTGACACTGAGGGAGTTGGTGGGGTGGTTTGCGTGAGCTTGGTTACAAGAGGAAGGGATTTACTGGTCAGTGGACTGCTTCCGCTGTCACCCAAAGTTTTTGAACTTGTCACTGACTTATTATGAATGCGCTGCAGGTGACGTATAAGGGAGGATGTTCCGAGGTGGTTAACGTCCTTACCCCTACTTATTACAGCTTGACAAAGGGAACACACGGCTTGACACCTGTTGTCCGCATTTCTGGTGAAATACCTCCACACCGAAGAGCTGATTTTTTTGGTATTTTCACCTGGCATGTCAACGGCCATATTCCTCCCACGGACAACAGGTGTCTCCCCGGGTGCCTGACTTAAACAAACCACCTCACCATCAGAATCCTCCTGGTCAATTTCCTCCCCAGCGCCAGCAACACCCATATCCTCCTCATCCTGGTGTACTTCAACACTGACATCTTCAATCTGACTATCTGGAACTGGACTGCGGGTGCTCCTTCCAGCACTTGCAGGGGGCATGCAAATAGTGGAAGGCGCATGCTCTTCACGTCCAGTGTTGGGAAGGTCAGGCATCGCAAACGACACAATTGGACTCTCCTTGTGGATTTGGGATTTCAAAGAACGCACAGTTCTTTGCGGTGCTTTTGCCAGCTTGAGTCTTTTCAGTTTTCTAGCGAGAGGCTGAGTGCTTCCATCCTCATGTGAAGCTGAACCACTAGCCATGAACATAGGCCAGGGCCTCAGCCGTTCCTTGCCACTCCGTGTGGTAAATGGCATATTGGCAAGTTTACGCTTCTCCTCCGACAATTTTATTTTAGGTTTTGGAGTCCTTTTTTTTCTGATATTTGGTGTTTTGGATTTGACATGCTCTGTACTATGACATTGGGCATCGGCCTTGGCAGACGACGTTGCTGGCATTTCATCGTCTCGGCCATGACTAGTGGCAGCAGCTTCAGCACGAGGTGGAAGTGGATCTTGATCTTTCCCTAATTTTGGAACCTCAACTTTTTTGTTCTCCATATTTTATAGGCAGAACTAAAAGGCACCTCAGGTAAACAATGGAGATGGATGGATTGGATACTAGTATACAATTATGGACGGACTGCCACGGTTAGGTGGTATAAAAAAACCACGGTTAGGTGGTATATATTATAATAATAATACAATTATGGATGGACGGACTGCCTGCCGACTGCCGACACAGAGGTAGCCACAGCCGTGAACTACCGCACTGTACACTGGTTGATAAAGAGATAGTAGTATACTCGTAACAACTAGTATGACACTATGACGACGGTATAAAGAATGAAAAAAAAACCACGGTTAGGTGGTATATATTATAATAATAATACAATTATGGATGGACGGACTGCCTGCCGACTGCCGACACAGAGGTAGCCACAGCCGTGAACTACCGCACTGTACACTGGTTGATAAAGAGATAGTAGTATACTCGTAACAACTAGTATGACACTATGACGACGGTATAAAGAATGAAAAAAAAACCACGGTTAGGTGGTATATATTATAATAATAATACAATTATGGATGGACGGACTGCCTGCCGACTGCCGACACAGAGGTAGCCACAGCCGTGAACTACCGCACTGTACACTGGTTGATAAAGAGATAGTAGTATACTCGTAACAACTAGTATGACACTATGACGACGGTATAAAGAAAGAAAAAAAAATACCACAGTTAGGTGGTATATATTATAATAATAATACAATTATGGATGGACGGACTGCCTGCCGACTGCCGACACAGAGGTAGCCACAGCCGTGAACTACCGCACTGTACACTGGTTGATAAAGAGATAGTAGTATACTCGTAACAACTAGTATGACACTATGACGACGGTATAAAGAATGAAAAAAAAACCACGGTTAGGTGGTATATATTATAATAATAATACAATTATGGATGGACGGACTGCCTGCCGACTGCCGACACAGAGGTAGCCACAGCCGTGAACTACCGCACTGTACACTGGTTGATAAAGAGATAGTAGTATACTCGTAACAACTAGTATGACACTATGACGACGGTATAAAGAATGAAAAAAAAACCACGGTTAGGTGGTATATATTATAATAATAATACAATTATGGATGGACGGACTGCCTGCCGACTGCCGACACAGAGGTAGCCACAGCCGTGAACTACCGCACTGAACACTGGTTGATAAAGAGATAGTAGTATACTCGTAACAACTAGTATGACACTATGACGACGGTATAAAGAATGAAAAAAAAACCACGGTTAGGTGGTATATATTATAATAATAATACAATTATGGATGGACGGACTGCCTGCCGACTGCCGACACAGAGGTAGCCACAGCCGTGAACTACCGCACTGTACACTGGTTGATAAAGAGATAGTAGTATACTCGTAACAACTAGTATGACACTATGACGACGGTATAAAGAATGAAAAAAAAACCACGGTTAGGTGGTATATATTATAATAATAATACAATTATGGATGGACGGACTGCCTGCCGACTGCCGACACAGAGGTAGCCACAGCCGTGAACTACCGCACTGTACACTGGTTGATAAAGAGATAGTAGTATACTCGTAACAACTAGTATGACACTATGACGACGGTATAAAGAAAGAAAAAAAAATACCACAGTTAGGTGGTATATATTATAATAATAATACAATTATGGATGGACGGACTGCCTGCCGACTGCCGACACAGAGGTAGCCACAGCCGTGAACTACCGCACTGTACACTGGTTGATAAAGAGATAGTAGTATACTCGTAACAACTAGTATGACACTATGACGACGGTATAAAGAATGAAAAAAAAACCACGGTTAGGTGGTATATATTATAATAATAATAATACAATTATGGATGGACGGACTGCCTGCCGACTGCCGACACAGAGGTAGCCACAGCCGTGAACTACCGCACTGTACACTGGTTGATAAAGAGATAGTAGTATACTCGTAACAACTAGTATGACACTATGACGACGGTATAAAGAATGAAAAAAAAACCACGGTTAGGTGGTATATATTATAATAATAATACAATTATGGATGGACGGACTGCCTGCCGACTGCCGACACAGAGGTAGCCACAGCCGTGAACTACCGCACTGTACACTGGTTGATAAAGAGATAGTAGTATACTCGTAACAACTAGTATGACACTATGACGACGGTATAAAGAATGAAAAAAAAACCACGGTTAGGTGGTATATATTATAATAATAATACAATTATGGATGGACGGACTGCCTGCCGACTGCCGACACAGAGGTAGCCACAGCCGTGAACTACCGCACTGTACACTGGTTGATAAAGAGATAGTAGTATACTCGTAACAACTAGTATGACACTATGACGACGGTATAAAGAATGAAAAAAAAACCACGGTTAGGTGGTATATATTATAATAATAATACAATTATGGATGGACGGACTGCCTGCCGACTGCCGACACAGAGGTAGCCACAGCCGTGAACTACCGCACTGTACACTGGTTGATAAAGAGATAGTAGTATACTCGTAACAACTAGTATGACACTATGACGACGGTATAAAGAATGAAAAAAAAACCACGGTTAGGTGGTATATATTATAATAATAATACAATTATGGATGGACGGACTGCCTGCCGACTGCCGACACAGAGGTAGCCACAGCCGTGAACTACCGCACTGTACACTGGTTGATAAAGAGATAGTAGTATACTCGTAACAACTAGTATGACACTATGACGACGGTATAAAGAAAGAAAAAAAAATACCACAGTTAGGTGGTATATATTATTATAATAATAATACAATTATGGATGGACGGACTGCCTGCCGACTGCCGACACAGAGGTAGCCACAGCCGTGAACTACCGCACTGTACACTGGTTGATAAAGAGATAGTAGTATACTCGTAACAACTAGTATGACACTATGACGACGGTATAAAGAATGAAAAAAAAACCACGGTTAGGTGGTATATATTATAATAATAATACAATTATGGATGGACGGACTGCCTGCCGACTGCCGACACAGAGGTAGCCACAGCCGTGAACTACCGCACTGTACACTGGTTGATAAAGAGATAGTAGTATACTCGTAACAACTAGTATGACACTATGACGACGGTATAAAGAATGAAAAAAAAACCACGGTTAGGTGGTATATATTATAATAATAATACAATTATGGATGGACGGACTGCCTGCCGACTGCCGACACAGAGGTAGCCACAGCCGTGAACTACCGCACTGTACACTGGTTGATAAAGAGATAGTAGTATACTCGTAACAACTAGTATGACACTATGACGACGGTATAAAGAATGAAAAAAAAACCACGGTTAGGTGGTATATATTATAATAATAATACAATTATGGATGGACGGACTGCCTGCCGACTGCCGACACAGAGGTAGCCACAGCCGTGAACTACCGCACTGTACACTGGTTGATAAAGAGATAGTAGTATACTCGTAACAACTAGTATGACACTATGACGACGGTATAAAGAATGAAAAAAAAACCACGGTTAGGTGGTATATATTATAATAATAATACAATTATGGATGGACGGACTGCCTGCCGACTGCCGACACAGAGGTAGCCACAGCCGTGAACTACCGCACTGTACACTGGTTGATAAAGAGATAGTAGTATACTCGTAACAACTAGTATGACACTATGACGACGGTATAAAGAATGAAAAAAAAACCACGGTTAGGTGGTATATATTATAATAATAATACAATTATGGATGGACGGACTGCCTGCCGACTGCCGACACAGAGGTAGCCACAGCCGTGAACTACCGCACTGTACACTGGTTGATAAAGAGATAGTAGTATACACGTAACAACTAGTATGACACTATGACGACGGTATAAAGAATGAAAAAAAAACCACGGTTAGGTGGTATATATTATAATAATAATACAATTATGGATGGACGGACTGCCTGCCGACTGCCGACACAGAGGTAGCCACAGCCGTGAACTACCGCACTGTACACTGGTTGATAAAGAGATAGTAGTATACTCGTAACAACTAGTATGACACTATGACGACGGTATAAAGAATGAAAAAAAAACCACGGTTAGGTGGTATATATTATAATAATAATACAATTATGGATGGACGGACTGCCTGCCGACTGCCGACACAGAGGTAGCCACAGCCGTGAACTACCGCACTGTACACTGGTTGATAAAGAGATAGTAGTATACTCGTAACAACTAGTATGACACTATGACGGTATAAAGAATGAAAAAAAAACCACGGTTAGGTGGTATATATTATAATAATAATACAATTATGGATGGACGGACTGCCTGCCGACTGCCGACACAGAGGTAGCCACAGCCGTGAACTACCGCACTGTACACTGGTTGATAAAGAGATAGTAGTATACTCGTAACAACTAGTATGACACTATGACGACGGTATAAAGAAAGAAAAAAAAATACCACGGTTAGGTGGTATATATTGTAATACAATTATGGATGGACGGACTGCCTGCCGAGTTCCGACTGCCGACACAGAGGTAGCCACAGCCGTGAACTACCGCACTGTACTGTGTCTGCTGCTAATATAGACTGGTTGATAAAGAGATAGTATACAATACATACAACAATATACTACTATACTGGTGGTCAGGCACTGGTCACCACTAGTCACACTGGCAGTGGCACTCCTGCAGCAAAAGTGTGCACTGTTTAATTTTAAATTAATATAATATTATGTACTCCTGGGGGCTCCTGCTATAACAACCTGCAGTGCTCCCCAGTCTCCCCCACAATTATTATAAGCTTTGCCTTTTATACATTGATGTGCAGCACACTGGGCTGAGCTGAGTGCACACAGACTGAGTCACACTGTGTGACTGGCTGCTGCTGTGTATCGTTTTTTTTCAGGCAGAGAACGGATATAGCAGAGAACGGATATATTATATTAAAATAAATAAAAGTTAACTAACAACAACTGCACTGGTCACTGTGGTAAACTCTGTCTGACTCTGCACAATCTCTCTCTCTCTTCTAATCTAATTTCTAATGGAGAGGACGCCAGCCACGTCCTCTCCCTATCAATCTCAATGCACGTGTGAAAATGGCGGCGACGCGCGGCTCCTTATATAGAATCCGAGTCTCGCGAGAATCCGACAGCGTCATGATGACGTTCGGGCGCGCTCGGGTTAACCGAGCAAGGCGGGAGGATCCGAGTCTGCTCGGACCCGTGAAAAAAACATGAAGTTCGTGCGGGTTCGGTTTCAGAGAAACCGAACCCGCTCATCTCTAGAATATACATGATCATGGGGCGGGGGTCGCTGTACATGATGCACCAGGCTTGGTGGGGGGGCATGACGCTGCCAGCGAGTGCACAAGGGCCACCATTGCAGCTAATCTTCAAACAATGTTGCAGTAGAGAAAACAGACAAGTTTTTGTGTGCAAACAATTTTTGTTTATTTCGTTTTTTCAGTTATAAAAATTTGGTTAAAAAGTTGTTATTATATTTTTCCTTTTAAACAGTTGGCACACATTTTCTGAGGTAACAATATAAAATATTTAAGTGCAAACATGTCACTGTAAAATTCCACATAACGCAAGGGGTCTTCAACATGTGTCCATCCAGCTGTTGTGGAACAACATGTACCAGCATGTGTTGCTATGTGTTTCCACAACAGCTAGAGGGCCACATGGTGAAGACACCTGCCCTGAGGTAAAAGAGTAAAGTGCAAACAGGGCACTCTGTAAAAAAAAAAACCCTAATGTTTGGTTTGGCAGATATCGGGTCACCCCCAATATTTGGATCGCACTGCCGCACATTTTCTGAGGTAACATTATAAAATATTTAAGTGCAAACATGTCACTGTAAAATTCCACATAACGCAAGGGGTCTTCAACATGTGTCCCTCCAGCTGTTGTGGAACAACATGTACCAGCATGTGTTGCTATGTGTTTCCACAACAGCTAGAGGGCCACATGGTGAAGACACCTGCCCTGAGGTAAAAGAGTAAAGTGCAAACAGGGCACTCTGTAAAAAAAAAAACCCTAATGTTTGGTTTGGCAGATATCGGGTCACCCCCAATATTTGGATCGCACTGCCGCACATTTTCTGAGGTAACATTATAAAATATTTAAGTGCAAACATGTCACTGTAAAATTCCACATAACGCAAGGGGTCTTCAACATGTGTCCCTCCAGCTGTTGTGGAACAACATGTACCAGCATGTGTTGCTATGTGTTTCCACAACAGCTAGAGGGCCACATGGTGAAGACACCTGCCCTGAGGTAAAAGAGTAAAGTGCAAACAGGGCACTCTGTAAAAAAAAAACCCTAATGTTTGGTTTGGCAGATATCGGGTCACCCCCAATATTTGGATCGCACTGCCGCACATTTTCTGAGGTAACAATATAAAAAGGTAGCCCAAATATCTGGATCCCACTGCCCATTTTCTGAGGTAACACTATAAAACTTTAAAGTGCCAACAGGGCACTCTGTAAAATCAAAATAATGTTTGCATTTGTAGGTATCAGGGTTGAGGATACAGTGCAAACATAACCTTAAAACACAAACATTGTTTTATAACCCGCTGCTCTAAGGCAGTTGTCTATATACCCGAAATTCTGAGGATTGCGGGATTTGTGTTGGGGGATTTGAGGGAGGCTCATAGTTGTATGGACCATATGGGTGCTGTGGGTAGGCTGTGTCTTGCTGTTGTGTTTGTGTGGTATTCCCTATGGTACGTGCAAACGTGCGTTCAAAAAATGTCATCTGCCTATCATGCATGGTCATTAACTGACTCATAAAAGTTTGATGCATTTCTTTTTCTGACGCAAGGAATCTCTCAAGCCGTGCATCTTCCTGGGCATTGAGCTCACTATCTGCCTCACGCAGGTGATCCACGATAATGGACTTCATTGCTTTGACCGTTTGTTCTGTTTTGTTCAGTTTCTTTTTCCGCTGTGGAACGTTGTAGACTGTGAAGGAGATGAAACAGAATGTAAGCAACAATATAAAAATAGCAGTGGTAGCATATACGTGTTTGTGGCCTTCTCCCACCTGCACACTAGCTATACTCTGCAACATTACCATGATTCTATTAAAAAATAGCAGTGGTAGCATATACGTGTTTGTGGCCTTCTCCCACCTGCACACTAGCTATACTCTGCAACATTACCATGCCTTTACATATAGGGACTGCTGCAACTGTATTTGTAATGGTAATACTTACTATTTGAGCGCAAAGTCGTGGTCTTGGGGGGTTGCGACGTCTCCGCCTGAGACTGTGGTACGTCCTCAATAGTGGCACTGATGGAATCATCATTGACGGTCGAGTCTTCAAAACTGCTGTCCGATATAAGCAGCGGGGATGATGGGCTGCATTGTGAGCTGGGAAGGCTGTGCTGTGTTTCCTCACAGTCCTCGTCGACTGACATCTGGCGACTGGCAGAGCTGGATGACGATAGTGCTATGGGATTTGTTATCGCAGTTTTGCCGAAGACACTATAGCATAGGTCATAATATGGCCATTCCATACGCCCAGCACCACTTTTCTTGCGGTTATGGTCGTGTACTTTGGTGAATTGTCTGCGTAGTGCCTTCAATTTGTTAACGACTTGTTGCTGGGTTTTTTGGATGCCCCTTTCTGCCAGCATAAGGGATATGTTCTTGTAGACGATAGCATCCTTAACTGTTCCAGTCACCTGCCTTCTTATTTCTTCCTCTCCCCGAATATTAAGCAGCTCTTTGATCTCTGTGTCTGACCAGATATGGCTAGCCATGTTGCTGTGCTGGAGCTTCTGCTGCTGTATATTGTCTGTTTGTTTGGAAGCTGCTGCAATAAAAATATCTGTATGTACCCAGCGCGACTTCAGAGTGTTTTGTTTGCTGCCTCAATGCCTGCATGTGCCCAGCGTGTCTCTCAGGGATGACATCATCTTCCAGTGCCCCAGAAGCACCAATCAGCGTCTCAGAGCGTTACTCGGGTCTGAAAACACGTGTAATGACCGTTTCCACTGCACCGCTATCCGTGTCATTACCGTGTTCTACCCAGGTAAATAGCCGGGTTGGATTCCCGGGTCACTCAACCCGTGTTGACCCGTTTCCACCTACTAAAAATCCGTGTCGATGCGCGCCCCCGTGCAAAAACACGGGTAAAAACAGCTAGTGGAAAAGGGGTATTACAGTACTTCACTGGTATTGAACAATCTCAAATGCAGAAACCAGGAAAAGCATTTAGGGTAAATCCACATATCTTTGCTAAATCAGGTTATATCCACATATCTTTGCTAAATCAATTAGTCCTAGATACCCACAATTCTATCCATAGCACTGAATAATTGGTGATTGTAATGATTTTACAATGTTTGGTGACATATGTACTCATTTGGTCTAAAATTTGGAAAACTCAGTAGGTCAATTTTCCTTAAGGTGTGTATACCTGGTGAGATAAATCTGTAATATTTTGACAATTTAGTCAAAATCTTAAGGAAAGTTAGTCCAAGGTGTTAGGCAGCTTGCGATACCGATTTGATCCCGATGCGTGCTCCCGTGGGGTCGATATCGTAAGGCTAGATAGACTGTGCAAACAAGTCAATCTTGACTATCTAGTGTACTATCTAGTACAGTGGTTCTCAAACTCGGTCCTCCGGACCCCACACAGTGCATGTTTTGCAGGTAACCCAGCAAGTGCACAGGTGTATTCATTATTCACTGACACATTTTAAAAGGTCCACAGGTGGAGCAAATTATTTCACTTGTGATTCTGTGAGGAGACCTGCAAAACATGCACTGTGTGGGGTCCTGAGGACCGAGTTTGAGAACCTGTGATCTAGTACAAAGTATAGTCAACATTGGCACTTAGTCAAAATCGTACATAGACAAAATTAAAAGTACAGATAGTCAAAATCTGTACTATCTGTGCTATCTGGGCTCTGGGGAAGTTCAAGGGAAATCGCATAGTGAAAATCGGGCATAGCAAAGATCTCACCATGTGTACACACCTTTAGATAAATGTGGTTATTAGAACCTGTAGATGACCTGTAAATAAAAAATAAAAAGTAGTGATATACTGTACATCAGACTGTTAGATCTGCACTTCAACCCCTAACCTCCCAACCTCACCCCAAAGTTACTGTAACAGATAAATTATGGAAGTTAATCTACAGCTTTAGTGAAGCATTTTTGCACAACCACAATACATACTGTAACTTAATGAGAAATAAAGTATCTGAAGCAGAACTTTTCTTTCTTTTTTAAAGAGCCACAAAGGAGAAGAATGATTTTTTTTCCAGCTTACACATTTGGATTTTGCAGTTTACATTAAATCTTTTTTTATAGAACATTATAATATTTCAATCTTGTGATGTATTATAGAAGAATAGGATGAAGATTATAGTATTTATTACAGTTCTCCCAGGGTAATTTTATCCAGCAGCTACTTCTCATGTATTAAATGGTTATCTTGTAATATTAAAAACCTTTAGGTTCTCCGGCAAACTCCTGCTGTGATTTATGAAATGTTGCAGTAATGTGTAACGATTGCTATATCACTAGGTGCTGAAGAAAAATAAGTAATATTGTGCATGCAGAAATTAAGAAAAAAAGATATAAAAAAGGAGTGTTGTTAAACCTATTACTGACCAATATTATCAATATAAAATGTTAGGTGCTCAATTAATTTTGGAATAATTTTCATGTGCATGAAAAGGATGTGTTATTCTAAACAAAAAAAAAAGCTAAAAGTTTTCCCTCAGAACACCAAAACATATCAGTAATAAGACTTGAAGACTACATGATAATAAACATAATACAGGTTGAGTATCCCATATCCAAATATTCCGAAATACGGAATATTCCGAAATACGGACTTTTTTGAGTGAGAGTGGGATAGTGAAACCTTTGTCTTTTGATGGCTCAATGTACACAAACTTTGTTTAATACACAAAGTTATTAAAAATATTGTATTAAATGACCTTCAGGCTATGTTTATAAGCTGTATATGAAACTTAAATGAATTGTGTGAATGTAGACACACTTTGTTTAATGTACAAAGTTATAAAAAATATTGGCTAAAATGACCTTCAGTGTATAAGGTGTATATGTAACATAAATGCATTCTGTGCTTAGACTTGGGTCCCATCACCATGATATCTCATTATGGTATGCAATTATTCCAAAATACGGAAAAATCCCATATCCAAAATACCTCTGGTCCCAAGCATTTTGGATAAGGGATACTTAACCTGTAATGATAATATTAATAATAATAAATTAATAAATCAGCATTTGGATGGAATGCTGGTTCTTATGATGTCATTTGCAGGTTCTAGGGGTGACTCCAGGCAAGTTGACTCTCAATTTAGATATATTTTTTTTATCATGTAGCACAACAATAAGCAGTTATATGAACAAAACTGGGTGTTCTTTTTATATATATGTGTATATATATATATATATATATAAATCATACAAATTCAGCACTCACTTAATAATAACATTTCAAACTGTAATTCATCTGAATTCAGGGAATGTTAGTTCCAAAATATTGCAATAGTTTGTTAAGCTGACCAGCCTCTTCACAGCCATTTCCATTTGGTCAGTCCCTACACTGATTTACAAAAATATGAGCATTGCTCTCAGGCATCTTTTGGATTTTTAAATACACAATATGCTTCTATCATGGGTTTAGGCCCTGTCTCACTCTTTTAAACAGACAGGAACCACACCCAAGCATATCAGTTAATAAACACCTGGGGAATTTCTTAACATTTAATTTACATATGGACAATAGGGGTGCAAGAAAAAGTGTGACCACAAAAAATTTATAGTAAAAACAGTGCTACTACTGTATTATGGGCATTATGTAAAAGTGGTGCTACTACTATAGGCATAACGTATAAGTGCCACTACTAGTATGGGTATTACATGTAAGTGGCGCTAATACTATGGGCACTACATATAAGCGGCACTACTACTATGGGCATTATGTGTTTAAGGGGGCTGCTACTGCGGCTACTATGTATAAGCGGTGCTACCACTGTGAGCATTACATATATGGGGCACTACTATTGTGGGCATTACGTGTTTAAACAGCATTACTACTATGGGTATTACGTATAAGGGGCACTAATACTATGGGCATTACATATAAGTGGTGCTGCTACTATGGGCATTACATATACCGGGCACTATTACTATGGGCATTATGTGAATAAGCAGCACTACTACTTGCTGTGTAATGTGACTACGATTGTGCTAATGTGTGGCATAAATTGAAATGGGGGTACTATTGTGTGGCCATGCTCATACCCTGTGAGACCACACCCCTTTTTCCGACATATGCTGTCCCTTTATAAAGTATGGGAGGGTGTAAATTTATAGTTTGCAGGAGGGCAACAAACACCCTAGCACCGGCCCTATATACAAGGCATGCTGCTCAGTGTTGTGCGGTAATCTGATGTTTAAATTGCCTGTGCTGTGTCCAGACTATAACTAACAAGTGGCTATGCTGAAAAAAGTGTACACAAGGCACACTGCTGTGTGCTGTGCTGTACTCTGCTGGTCAAATTGGCTATGCTGTTTCCAGATCCATAAAAAGTGGCTGTGCTGTGTACAGTGTATAAAAGGCATGCTGCTGTGTGCTGCACTGTACTCTGCTAGTTAAACTGGCTGTCTTGTGTCCAAAAAAAAGTAAAAGTAAAAGCAATTGATTCTTTTGTTCAGACAACCTGTGTGTGCCTGCACCCCTGTGCTTTTATTATTCATGTACGTCATATAGTAATAAAAGCCCTTTGAATTGCTGCATTGTGAGTTGAGCTGTAAATGTAAAAATAGATTGTTCTATTGTTTGTAGTCTTCTGGTGCACTGTACCCCTATATTTAATATTCACGTACATAAATATAATAAAAGCCCTTTGGTCTGTGAATTGAAAAATGGATATAAATCAATTTATAGATGATCAACCAAATATTATTGCTGCAGCTGTTGCCATCAGTCGTGATGACAATACTAATCCTTCAACATCATCTACTAAAGCAGATGCTCAAGGGCATAGAGGGTTTAAGTCGGGGCATCTAAACTAAAAAAAACCATACCGTGGTAAAGAAAAGAAATGCAGGGTACTGTTTGGTGCAGAAAAACATAAAATTGCCAACATGCTATTAACCACATGCAGTGGCAAGGAAAGACTCAGGCTTTGGACTTTATTTATGAGTAGTGGTTCTGCAACTGTCAGTGAGGTGGGTTAGGGCTGAAATGCTGCTGGATGATGGAATGCCAGCAGTCAGAATACTGACCATGGAATCCTGCTGTTTAGAATCCTGACAGGGGTTGGGAAGCAAGCTACCACTCACCCCCTTACACTAACCCTCCCTTACTGCAGCCTATCCCTAACCCTCTCCAGTAGTGTCTAAACTAACACCCCCTCCTTGCAGCCAAATCCTAATGCTCTCCCCTCCGCAGCCTAACCCTCCCCGGGGGAGGCTAACCCTAACCCCCCCTCCATGCAGGATAAACCTAACCCCTCTGGGACACAGCCTAACCCTAATGCTCCCCTCACAGCCTAATCCTAACATCCCCCACCACTGCTGCTTACCTTTCCCACATCCCATCATGCACGCAATCGGGATCCTGGCAGTCGGGATGCCAGCACCGGCATTGTGATCTTATTCTGAATGCCGGTGCTGGCATTTTTATCAGTGTTGGGATTCCAGCATTGGCCTTTTGACAGACAGAATCATGACCACAAGGATCCTCACCAGATCCCAGTGAGGCATCTTCTTCGGCCTCCCATGACAGTGCAAGACCTTTTCAATCAAAGTCTAGAACAGGTGTTAAAAATAATGGAAACCACTAAGGCAGAAGAACAGACTGTGTGTTTCGAACCTTCACACATCACAAAGTAGAGTCTACGGGTGTCCATGTTAGGTATGTGTGAGTCTGACATTTCTCACACTGTCCTCATAGAGAAGCCTCTTTAATCTCCTTCTGCCATTTCTGCACCATCTGCACATGTAGGGAGCAGTAAAAGTGAAGATGGTGGTGCGGAATAATAAAAATTGAGGATGCCAGAAGTGGAACAAGATGAAGGGGATATGTGTGTACTACTACTATCTAACACTGAGAATGAGGATGTTGATGATGTTGTTTGTGTAAGTCAGCCACCAGTGGCTGCAGTTCTTGCCCATGATAAAAAGAAAGACATTGTGTTAAGACCAAAAAAGACAAATCTTGGGTGTGGAAATATTTGTACCCAACTCCTGACACAATGTGTGAAGGCATCAGCTCCATTTGTGAGGCCAAAGTAAGTAGAGGTAGGGACGTTAGCCATCTAGGCAACTTCTCTATGTTTCACATAATTTGCGGTGAGTTCATGAAATTAATTTTACAAGATTGTAATGTAATTAACTCCCTCATCTACAACCTCCTGATTAGTAATCAGAGGTAGTCCCAGAGGTACCCAAACAAACCAACCATTTCAGCCACAAAAGTGGCAGTTCCTGTCACTGAACAGCTTGGTTTGTTAAACGGTGCACGTCCTTTTTTTGTATCCAAAATAAGGGTGGGTGGGAGACAATTCCATCTTGCACCACTTTTCTTTTCTGTCACTGCTGTGTGGTAAAGTTTTATAGATGTGCTATAAAGTGTCATGTGTGCTGTTGCTCTGTCGCTTAGTAACCAGCCAGCTCGCTTAAGCCTTTTGTCTAAACTGAATGAAAACAATATTGTGAGCTGTGAGGTTGTCAAATTGACTGGAAATTACGAGAAATAAATGCTATTGAGGTTAATAATAATGCAGGAACAAAAGGGCGTGTATTATTTGATTTTACTTTTTTATAATTTTTTGGGGAAAAAATAAAAAAGCAGTCACATCATCAACCAAGAATGGATGACAAATTAGAATATATATATATATATATATATATATATATAGAAAACACAAATCCTGAGCGCGCTCTGTTTGATGTATAGATATAGCGATCAACCTTTAGATAATTAAACTCATTGCATAAAAAGAGGTAATAGATAATTAAACTCATTGCATAAAAAATAGGTAATATTCCTTTCAAAATTGACTTCATGGTCAGACTTTACTATGTCCGCCTGAACATATAGATTAGTTTGGTACACTCGGTTAAAATATCTATTTTTTTTCATTCTGAAAACTCCTACACACATGGTTGCAGCCTGAGAAATCCTCTGGATACAATTGTGGGTCCTATGTGGGAGTTCCAGTGCTTTTAGCATTTACTGACTCTGTTTCTGGATATACCAATTGATACACTATTGCACTTTTAAAAAATAGGTATTTTAACCGAGTGTACCGAACTAATCTATATGTTCAGGCGGACATAGTAAAGTCTGACCATGAAGTCAATTTTGAAAGGAATATTACCTCTTTTTTATGCAACGAGTTTAATTATCTAAAGGTTGATCATAATATTCTGTATGCAGAATTATACAGTGTATAGGTGCTCCAATACAAAAATATATTTCTGTTACCCCTGATGAAGTCAAACTGACGAAACGCGTTGGGTTTATCAGTCATTAGTCAGTATTCCAGTTAGGAAAATTACTCCCTTCGCCAAGCGCACACCTTGCTAATGTGAGGGAGTGTTTACATCTACCTACTGGATTCTGCTGTCAGAGTTATCAAAATCCATGTATAACCTGTTGTAAAAAAATTCTCATGTTAAAGACTTTTATGAATTCTTTTTGTATTAAATATTTTATTCTAATTGGCCTTGGGCCATTTGTTTGGGTGACTTTCTGGTGAGGGGTTATCCACTGCAGGAACCCAAGAAATCCAATTATCCATAGTATAAGATACACCTACTTGGAAGGACTTCCGCTATATCTATACATCAAACAGAGCGCGCTCAGGATTTGTGTTTTCTATCTTATGTTTGTCTGAGATCCGGCAACGGAGGTCTCGCCTGTAGTGCTGCTGGTTCTGCGAGCGCAAGATAAGGATATTTTTGTATTGTATATATATATATATGTATATATATATATATATATATATATATATATGAGATGTAAATGGTCCAATGTTCATATCTCACAGATATATAATGTGTTGGCTTTAGTTCTTATTCCTAATCATGTTTTGATTTTGCTTTTGGTAAAACCACTCTCAAGTGTTTTGGTTTGAATTCCATTTTTGTTGTACTTTAAAAATCGATAAACATTGATATAAAAGCAAACAAACCCAGATACAACAGCTAAAATCATTTAATTTGGACCTATTTACATGCAATCCAGTATCCAGATGCACAAAAAAATATTTTATTTATTAAAAAAAAAGTGAACATTGCATTTTTTGAAAGTATTCACCAGAGAAGTCAATACAAAGTTTCATGCACTCAAGCCACTTGGTGAAGCAGCTGGATGTGTTTGAAGCAGTTATCTGTTTTACATGCTGGATGAAGGTCTCCAATGCAGCTTCCAGTGACCTGAAATTAATCCCACACATTTTGCGCTTGATTTGCGGGAACACTAAAAAGTTGCATGGAGCCAGGTCTGGACTGTACAATGGAAGACCAAGCTCCTGGATGCGTTCATGGCCTAGAAAATTCTCAATTTTACTGGATTTACTGGATTTGAGAGCAAGTGCATTGTCATAATAGAGAAGTGCCCCACGAGTGTGAGTTATTGGATAGCACCTGGAAATAGCTTCCAGAACTTATGTGGCTGCACACCCCCAACCAACGCCCACTGGGCTGACTTTTGTTTGGTCTCGGGGTTGAATCTGCAGATCCAGGATTAATCGCCACTGATCTGACAGAGTTTCAGTGATCACCATCAAACCTGGCCAGCATGTTGCAGCACCAAGTCACCTGAGCCTCCTGCTCTCAACTCAGCTGATGGTGACACCCAGCATGCAGATAACATTGCTCAGACCAAGCTTTTCATGAAGTATCAAGCAGATGGATCCCAAGTAGATGCCTATCTTCTTCTCTTGCTGCGCTATGGTCACTCAGGCATCTAATTCAACTATGGTCACCATGGCAGCAATGTTGTCTTCAGTGATGGTGGACACAGGTTTTCCGCAGCACTCTTTGTCTTACAGGGACCGTATCCTGCACTGAAAGTCTGCAAACCACTCAAATACAGTGGTTCGGGGTGGTGCTTCCACCCCAATAGCAACTCGCAGTCAGTCAAAACTCTACTACTGTCACAGACTACACTTGTAGTCACAGAAGATCATGGCTCTCCAGTGGCCTCTGTTGAGTCTCATAACAAATTTGTGAAGGAAATGAACATGATGACTACTTCAGTGTGCATTGGGCCTAATTCAGCATGGAATGCTGCTCTGACAGTGTTCACATGCTGAAGACCTCTGCAGAGTGTGCACGTGCAGTGCGACGGCATCTCACATGAGCAAATACCTCTGCCTGATTGACCGGCAGAGGCATTCACAGAGTGGGAGGGGGTGTTGCAGCAACTTTTTAGGGGAGCAGTATGAAAAATGCAGGCATGTCCGGACCATTTCTTGGACGGGCCATGGTGGCTGCATGACATCACACATGGCCACTGTAAGCCTAAACATGGCAAGTTGCTGTCTGCCTTTGCATCAAGGCTATGTAGGCAAGGGCAACAATAAACATGCGAGAACATCAGCATTGTGCTATGCGCTCACATGTTTGCGGGGGTGGCAGGAACCAACATGCTGTGTGGACTTGCCTTGTAGTGGGCGTCCCCCGAATGTCAGTGTAATGGGTTGTAGATGTGCGATTTTTCGCACATCTACAACCCATGCAGAATTAAGCCCTATCTACGGTTCTATGCCTCGATTTTTCACAAAAACTAAAGTCAGAGATTACAGGTCATAATCAGATTGCGTCTACTCTACCTATACACTACACATGAGGAAACTACAAACCCTGAACTGAATATAATTATGAATGAACAATTGTAAAATTAAAATATTAGTCTCTAAAACTGTTTAATTTGTGTAGGTCCATCATAGGCAGTAGCACTTCCTCCAAATGAAAGCCTTGATGGAGGAAGTTCTACTGCTTATGATGGACCTACACATAGGCCGACCAAACCACCAGACGTTTCCTTTGTTCCTTCAAAGGGGAGGAAAGGGGAAATGTTTCCTCCTTAGTGGAGGAAAGCAGATACAGTATTGTGGCAATGCCTGTTAAATATTTCTCACAGTGTATGGCCACTTGTACTGCTGGGATTCAGCTTGTTCGGTAAAAGATCTGTCTATCTGATAGAGTATGTCCAGGATTAGGCAAATTAATCCCAAAACCAAGCAGATGAGGACGCATAATAATGTATAGTCTACTATAAAATACTAACATTAATATAGCAATTGCAGCACAACTAAGGATGAAAAAGGCACAAATGAAAATTTAAGAGGTACACATAATATATATTCAAGTGTACAGTACAAGTGACCAAAATAATGTAATTAGAGAATGACAGTAAATTCTAATACTGTATGTTGTGTTGTCCTTAGGTGCTCAAATTGTTTTCCATCTACCTCAGATCCAAACTGTACCTCTACCTTCAAGAGCAGCACTGCACCTACTACTGTACAGTAGCTCTGCACCGACATATATTGTACACCCAGGTTTAGTCTGCGCCAGAGGTGGTTCTACATGGAGACAGCCAGAAGACCCCACTGCTTCCTATTCTAAAAGGAAAAAAAATATATATGTTATAGTTATATGTAGAGATGAGCGGGTTCGGTTCGTCAAGATACGAACCCCCCCGAACTTCACCTATTTTACACAGTTCCGAGGCAGCCTAAGATCTTCCCGCCTTGCACGGTTAACCCGAGCGCGCCTTAACGTCATCATCCCGCTGTCGTAATCTCGCGAGATTCGTATTCTATATAAGGAGCTGCGCGTCGCCGCCATTTTCACTTGTGCTTTGGAGATGATAGCGAGAGGACGTGGCTGCATTCTCTCACTTTCTGTGTTCCCTGTCCAGTGTGCTGCAAATATCTGTGCTCAGTGTGTTGTAAATATCTGTGCTCAGTGTGCTGCAAATATCTACGTTCTCTGCCTGAAAACGCTCCATATCTGTGCTGCATTGTAGTAGGACAGTGCAGAATTTTACTGACCACCAGTATATATATATATATATATATATATATATATATAGCAGTATGGTACAGTAGACCATTGCTCTACCTCTGTGTAGTCAAGTATACTATCCATATCTGTGCTGCATTGTAGTTGTGCGCAGTATATAGGAGGAGGACAGTGCAGAATTTTGCTGACCACCAGTATATATATATAGCAGTATGGTACAGTAGTCCATTGCTCTACCTCTGTGTCGTCAAGCATACTATCCATATATGTGCTGCATTGTAGTTGTGCACAGTATATAGTAGGACGACAGTGCAGAATTTTGCTGACCACCAGTATATATATATATATATATATATATATATATAGCAGTATGGTACAGTAGACCATTGCTCTACCTCTGTGTAGTCAAGTATACTATCCATATCTGTGCTGCATTGTAGTTGTGTGCAGTATATAGGAGGAGGACAGTGCAGAATTTTGCTGACCACCAGTATATATATATAGCAGTATGGTACAGTAGTCCATTGCTCTACCTCTGTGTCTTCAAGCATACTATCCATATCTGTGCTGCATTGTAGTTGTGCACAGTATATAGTAGGACGACAGTGCAGAATTTTGCTGACCACCAGTATATATATATAGCAGTACGGTACAGTAGTCCATTGCTCTACCTCTGTGTCGTCAAGTATACTACCCATATCTGTGCTGCATTGTAGTTGTGTGCAGTATATAGTAGGAGGACAGTGCAGAATTTTGCTGACCACCAGTATATATATATATAGCAGTACGATACAGTAGTCCATTGCTCTACCTCTGTATCATCAAGTATACTATCCATCCATATCTGTGCTGCATTGTAGTTGTGCGCAGTATATAGGAGGAGGACAGTGCAGAATTTTGCTGACCACCAGTATATATATATATAGCAGTACGGTACTGTAGTCCATTGCCCTACCTCTGTATCATCAAGTATACTGTCCATCCATATCTGTGCTGCATTTTAGTTGTGCGCAGTATATAGTAGGAGGACAGTGCAGTATTTTGCTGACCACCAATATATATATATATAGTACGGTACAGTAGTCCATTGCTCTACCTCTGTGTTGTCAAGTATACTATCCATGCATATCTGTGCTGCATTGTAGTTGTGCTCAGTATATAGTAGGAGGACAGTGCAGAATTTTGCTGACCACCAGTATATATATATATATATATATATATATATAGCAGTACGGTACAGTAGTCCACTGCTCTACCTCTGTGTCGTCAAGTATACTATCCATATCTGTGCTGCATTGTAGTTGTGTGCAGTATATAGTAGGAGGACAGTGCAGAATTTTGCTGACCACCAGTATATATATATATATATATATATATATATAGCAGTACGGTACAGTAGTCCATTGCTCTACCTCTGTATCATCAAGTATACTATCCATCCATATCTGTGCTGCATTGTAGTTGTGCGCAGTATATAGGAGGAGGACAGTGCAGAATTTTGCTGACCACCAGTATATATATATAGCAGTACGGTACAGTAGTCCATTGCCCTACCTCTGTATCATCAAGTATACTGTCCATCCCTATCTGTGCTGCATTTTAGTTGTGCGCAGTATATAGTAGGAGGACAGTGCAGAATTTTGCTGACCACCAATATATATATATATATATATATATATATTGTAGTACGGTACAGTAGTCCATTGCTCTACCTCTGTGTTGTCAAGTATACTATCCATCCATATCTGTGCTGCATTGTAGTTGTGCGCAGTATATAGTAGGAGGACAGTGCAGAATTTTGCTGACCACCAATATATATATATATAGTAGTACGGTACAGTAGTCCATTGCTCTACCTCTGTGTTGTCAAGTATACTATCCATCCATATCTGTGCTGCATTGTAGTTGTGCTCAGTATATAGTAGGAGGACAGTGCAGAATTTTGCTGACCACCAGTATATATATATATATATATATAGCAGTACGGTACAGTAGTCCATTGCTCTACTTCTGTGTCGTCAAGTATACTATCCATATCTGTGCTGCATTGTAGTTGTGTGCAGTATATAGTAGGAGGACAGTGCAGAATTTTGCTGACCACAAGTATATATATTTAGCAGTACGGTACAGTAGTCCATTGCTCTACCTCTGTATCATCAAGTATACTATCCATCCATATCTGTGCTGCATTGTAGTTGTGCGCAGTATATAGGAGGAGGACAGTGCAGAATTTTGCTGACCACCAGTATATATATATATAGCAGTACGGTACAGTAGTCCATTGCCCTACCTCTGTATCATCAAGTATACTGTCCATCCATATCTGTGCTGCATTTTAGTTGTGCGCAGTATACAGTAGGAGGACAGTGCAGAATTTTGCAGACCACCAATATATATATATATATATATATATATATATATATATATAGTAGTACGGTACAGTAGTCCATTGCTCTACCTCTGTGTTGTCAAGTATACTATCCATCCATATCTGTGCTGCATTGTAGTTGTGCGCAGTATATAGTAGGAGGACAGTGCAGAATTTTGCTGACCACCAGTATATATATATATATATATATATATATATATAGCAGTACGGTACAGTAGTCTATTGCTCTACCTCTGTGTCGTCAAGTATACTATCCATATCTGTGCTGCATTGTAGTTGTGCGCAGTATATAGTAGGAGGACAGTGCAGAATTTTGCTGACCACCAGTATATATATATATATATATATATATAGCAGTACGGTACAGTAGTCCATTGCTCTACCTCTGTGTCGTAAAGTATACTATCCATATCTGTGCTGCATTGTAGTTGTGTGCAGTATATAGTAGGAGGACAGTGCAGAATTTTGCTGACCACCAGTATATATATAGCAGTACGGTACAGTAGTCCACTGCTCTACCTCTGTGTCGTCCAGTATACTATGCATCCATACCTGTGCTGCATTTTAGTTGTGCGCAGTATATAATAGGAGGACAGTGCAGAATTTTGCTGACCACCAGTATATATATATAGCAGTACGGTACAGTAGTCCATTGCTATTGATATATTACTGGCATATAATTCCACACATGAAAAGATGGAGAACAAAAATGTGGAGGGAGGCTGGCCACTTGGGTCGCTTAGCTTAGCCATCCAGCGACCTTGGTGCACCTCATTTTTTCTTTGCATCATGTGCTGTTTGGGGACAATTTTTTTAAGTGCCATCCTGTCTGACACTGCAGTGCCACTCCTAGATGGGCCAGGTGTTTGTGCCGGCCACTTGGGTCGCTTAGCTTAGCCATCCAGCGACCTTGGTGCACCTCTTTCTTTCTTTGCATCGTGCTGTTTGGGGACAATTTTTTTTAAGTGCCATCCTGTCTGACACTGCAGTGCCACTCCTAGATGGGCCAGATGTTTGTGCCGCCCACTTGGGTCGCTTAGCTTAGTCATCCAGTGACCTTGGTGCAAATTTTAGGACTAAAAATAATATTGTGAGGTGTTCAGAATAGACTGGAAATGAGTGAAAATTATGGTTATTGAGGTTAATAATACTATGGGATCAAAATGACCCCCAAATTCTATGATTTAAGCTGTTTTGGGGGTTTTTTTTTAAAAAAAAACACCCGAATCCAAAACACACCCGAATCCGACAAAAAAATTTCAGAGAGGTTTTGCCAAAATGCGTCCGAATCCAAAACACGGCCGCGGAACCGAATCCAAAACCAAAGCACAAAACCCGAAAAATGTGTGGTGCACATCACTAGTTATATGCATTTTTTTTGTGAAACATTTTTAAAAAAGGTTTGCTTTGTTTCACACATTGTTTGCACTCTGCTACAATACTGTTTTATCAAGAAATGTAATGGACCATGCTTTTTCAATTAATAAAATATGGTCTTACTGCAACCAGCCAGTTAGGGTTAAATGAATACATTCAATACATTTGGTTTATATTTAATCTTTCTGTTTTATGGTTTCACATAATGAACAATTATAAGGTCACTCGTATGACAGAATTAATTAATTACCAACCAATCAGAATGGTAAAATACAGTTACATGTGAAGCAGGTGAAATGCCACACTTAATCCTAAGTAACAGCTGCTGGAGAAATAGGTAACCCATGGTAAGCTAGTATTGCAGTATGTAGTATTATTTTTATAAATATGTAATATTTTAGGTGAGACAGCCATGTAGCCACATACAGTACAGTAGAACAAGTATACTGCAAGAACAATAAATGCACTGCACAGAGACTTCCGGTTCCGGGTTCATGCTGTGAACAGCGTGTCCGTGCAGCTCCCGGGACGAACCCACCGCAATCAGCTTGTAACGGCTCCCCGGAGCCTCCACCGACCAGGGACGAACCTCCCCACTCTCCCCCAGTGCATGGAGAAGTTTCTCGCTCCATCCACCTCCGCCCGCACGCAGTTGTTTAGGCAGGAGAAGCGCTGAGCAGAATCAAAGATGGCGCCGGACACAGACTCGCCGCCAGCGTCTCCGGCACACAAGAAAGCCGCTTCTGAAACAGATAAGTCTGCCACACAGAGACACCCTGATTCCCCCATTACACACTCTGATTTGGCCCAAGCTATAACGGCCACGATGGGACCTCTTTTGTCACAGGCTGTTAATGACATTTCCACACAGCTTAAAAACCTCACCCATAGAGTGACCGCAACTGAGACACATATGGAGAAAATAGCACATGACATGGCAGATGTGCAGCACGACATTATACGCCTGCAAAAGGAAAATCATCACCTTTTAAATAAGCTCGATAATATTGAAAATAGATCCAGGAGAAACAATTTGAGAATAATTGGCATTCCTGAATCAGTGAAAGACACTGCCCTGGAGCGCTTTGTTAGCAACACGCTACCGCAGCTGCTTCATGTTTCAGACGTTTGCAAAGACATTGTCATAGAAAGGGTACATAAAATTGGTCCCAACCTGCGTCCCGCGGACACCCGTCCCAGAGTGGTCATTTTCCGCTGCTTAAATTACCTCCACAAGCAAGCCATTTGGACTGCCTCTAGACAAGTACGCCCACTGTTATGGGAAAAAAAAAAGTTGCTTATATTTCAAGACTTCTCCCCTGAACTCACACGGGCCAGGAAGGCCTTCTCACCTATTTGTGCTCAGCTGGTACAGATGAAACGGAAATTCGCCCTCCAATATCCAGCAAAACTACGTATATTCATAGGGGATTCTTTCTATGATTTCTCTACCCCTGGTGACGCCGATGCATTCCTCAAAGATGAAGCTCAAGGGCACCATGAGGACATTTCTGACGCCACATAGCAATTTAAGTTGTTTTCAGGGTCTGCTACTATCCTCCTGAGCTCGAACTCCGATTGATTGCTTTGTTGTTATTTACCATTGTTAATTGTCACCGTTGCCCCAAACATATATCTAGTCTTTGCAGACCAATTTTAGTTAATTCACTTAGGCACAAGCACCTCCTTGTTTTATTTGCTTTTCTGACATTAATATATACGTAACTAAGTATATTATAGGTTGATGTGCTGCCTTTTGATGTCACTAATGACGTACAGTTTTCAGTTGCAGCATATACTCATAACTCCCTTCTAACATCCCCTCCCCACCCCCCCCCTTACCCTTATACCCCCCCCCCCTCCACACCCCCTCCCCACCCCTCCTTTCAATTCAGTTGCTTATTTTGTCTACAAAAGGTTTGTTCCCTCCTCCTCGTTATTACCTGGTGGGTTTGCCCTGGGCAGCTAGGGACCACCCGAAGTTATGCCTTCCTTTACACTAATGAATCGGAAGCTGGTATTCTGGTCATGCTGCAAAACACCTAGGTTACCCCCTAGTGAAGTCCTACGCAGGACATTATCGCAATATGTTTTGTTTCTCACAATTCTGATATCTTTTCTCTTTCGAATCTATCCTCTCTTCTTCTGTCTATACACTTCTACCTACTTAAAATATGGCCTACATAACTCCCTCTCTCTGTCTCCTCTTTACATGGTAACTTTTACATATGACTCCCTTCCACCTTAAGGTGGGCTCTCTGAACGTGGGCGGCATAAACTCCCCAGCCAAGCGTCGAAAGATCCTGCAATACCTAACTAAACAGCACTTAGATTTAGCATACCTACAAGAAACACACCTGACAGATCTGGAGTCGAATAAACTAGGTACCATGGGCTGGACAGTTGTTGCGGTAGCTCCTTTTTCTACCAAGGCTCGTGGAGTTATAATTTTAGCCAGATCATCCCTACCTCTAAAGGTGACCAGGGTTACACCCGACCCTAATGGCAGGTTTATCATAGCACATGTTATCTTACAAGACACATCATATGTACTGTGCAATATATACGCACCCAACATCTACAAAAAGTCATTTTTCTCCACACTGATAGCAAAATTATCCCCTAACCTTCAAGACAGACTAATTATTGGTGGCGACCTTAATCTAATTTCCTCCTCGCTCCTTGACCGCTCTAACACTACCTCTAAACCCATCTCTTTACCAAAATTTGGTATACCTCACTTTGCCTCCTCCCTCCAAACCACTGATGTCTGGAGGGCCTTCAATCCCATTGACAGAGAATACACATGCCTTTCTGCTGCACATGGCACCCTGTCCCGAATAGACTACTTCCTAATTTCCCATATCTTAATCCCTGATATCATTTCCACTAATATAGAAACCATCTCTCTCTCCGACCATGCCCTCATCTGGTTTGATCTCCAACTCTCACATGACCCATCTGCCACAAAAGTCTGGAGATTCCCCACCCATCTGTCACGCTCACAACTGTTTTGTGAAGCATTAATGGCGAAATGTGATGAACTTCAGCTAATAATATATCACACCTCACTTCTAACCCCCCAATTTTTTGGCAAACTGCCAAATCAGTTCTACGGGGCACGATCATTTCATACGCATCCAGATCTAAAAAACATCTAGCCTCATCCTACTTACAACTACAGTCAGAATTAACGTCCTCATTCCAACAATTCAAGACATCACCCTCTCCTGTAAACAAAGATTTGTACACAAAAGCAAAAAACAAATTTGAAGACCATCTCCAATCTCTAGGTGATAAACATCTGTTTAATATAAACTATAGATATCACAAATTTGGCAACAAAACTGGCAAGCTCTTGACCAACTTACTACATGGCTCTCGATCCCCTTCGCTCATACACCATCTAAAAACACATGATGGCAAAATAACAACCTCTAACCAACAAGTAACGGAGGTGATGAGATCATTCTATGAATCGTTATACTCTGCTCCTACTTCCTCCCCTCATATAGAAACCCCGTCCCAAGAAGCATCCTCTCCTTCGCCCATATGGGAATACCCCTCACTCCCTACCATTCCGCAATCTCTTTCCGACACCCTAATGGCACCCATCACGGCCAAAGAGATCCTTTCAGTTATCAAGCATCTCCAACGGGACAAAGCCCCAGGCCCTGACGAATTTTCAGGCGAATTTTATAAATTACTAGCCCCCATAATTATTGACACTTTAGTACTGCTATATAATCATCTCCTTACTAATCTAAATCCCCCACTCTACTTCACCTCAGCAATAATAAAAACTCTACCCAAACCAAATCGCGACCTGTCTCTACCTAGTTCTTATAGGCCCATATCTTTACTCAATCTTGACTACAAAATTTTGACTAAAATTCTATCCAATCGCCTCCAACCGATATTACCTCACATAATCCACCAAGACCAGACTGGCTTTGTTTCCGGCCGCCACTCTGTGATAAATCTGAGGTAGGTCTTCTCGGCCATCCAGTGTATGAATGCTTCTCCCCCCACCGAGCCAGCTATCATTCTGTCACTGGACGCCGAGAAGGCCTTTGATTTAGTGCTATGGCCTCACTTACATCACACGCTACATAAATTTGGTTTCCCTAAAACATTTATTGATTTAATAACAGCCTTATACTCAAATTCCACCTCCCAAATCTCCTGTAATGGATTCCTCTCTTCTCCCTTCCCCATAGCTAGAGGCACCAGACAAGGGTGCCCACTATCACCCTTACTATTCAACTTAGCCATTGAACCTCTCGCAATAGCCATTCGCAACTCGACCAATATATCTGGAATTGCTATTGGGTCTACGGAATTAAAGATCTCTCTATTCGCAGATGACATGATTCTGTTTCTTTCTGATCCCTCTTCCTCAGTCCCACAAGTTATGTCCCTTATCTCAGCTTTTGGCCAAATTGCAGGCCTCAAAATAAACATATCCAAATCCGAAATCTTACCCATTAATGGCCCGCCCCCCATCACTCAAAACATCCCATCTCTCTCTACCTTTCATCTAGCCAAGGAAGGCATAAAGTACTTAGGGATCAAAATCCCACCGTCCACCGCCAACATCTATAAACTTAACTACACCCCCTTACTAACAAAAATAGCCACTCTTTATGATAACTGGAAGGATCTCCCATTATCACTCTTGGGTTGCCTCGCAGCTGTAAAGAGTATTATATTCCCCAAAAATTTTTACCTCATTCAAATGTTGCCACTCTCTTTGAAATCCTCTGACTTTGCCACCTTTGATAAATTTACCTCCAGATTTTTATGGAAACATAAAAAATCCAGAATTTCTCTGAACAAATTACAAAATCCCATCAAACAGGGAGGTCTCAAAGCCCTCAATCTTCGCATGTATACACACTCTGTCATGTTCCGCTACATCTCGGACTGGATTTTAGAATCCTCCACATACGTGTTCGCACCTTACTCCCCATGTGCTCTACTTCAGTCCAGAAAGCAGGAAATCCCAACACATATTTACAACAACATCATTTTCACGGACACGTACAAAACCTGGATCTCCATTAACAAAATCTTACACCGAAACCACTCTTCATCCGTACACATTCCACTGTGGGGCAATCCAGGGTTCCCACCATCCTTAACCAACTGCCTATATCTTGAATGGAGGGCTAAGGGGCTATCGACAACTGCAAAAGTATTTGACCCACGGGGAATACCACTCTCTTTTACCACCCTCCAACAGACTTACCAACTTCCTAACAACCAATTCTTCATGTTTCTTCAAGCTCGCCACTTCGCAATATCTCTACATACACACACTTTCCATCCCGACAAGCAGGATCTCATGTTATCACTACTCCAATCTCTAGCACACAGACCGTACAAGACTAACCTCCTTTATCCCAAACTGATGCTCCCCAGGCACCTTGCCTTCTCCTCATCAAATGCTGCTAACTGGTCACAAGATATACCCACGATCTCTAAAATCACTGATTTATCCCCTACCCTTAACTTAACCATGCGCTGGCTTAACTCCTCCTATTTACAGGAGGTCGACTTCAGAACTATCCATAGGGCCTATATATCCCCTGCCCAGAGAAGCCACATGGTTTTAGAAGAATCAGGAGACTGTCCAAAATGCTCAGCGCACCAAGCCAAATTTCTACATTCCTTTTGGTCATGTGGAAAGATCAAAAAATTCTGGCACAAAGTTATAGCTTACATTAATAAACTATTTAATGCCAGGGTACAACCTGACATTCTAGCATGCCAATGCGCAAATTTCACTAATTGGAGAATTGGTCCTCATACATCTCAGATCAATCCTCTACTTACTATTGTAGTGACAATTGCAAAAAAGATAATCCTCATCCATTGGACCACCAAATCCACACCATCCCTTAACGAGGTAGTGCAGAAACTCAGACAGCTCTTTCTCTTCGACAGAAGATCTTTCATTTTGGCCAGGGGAGAGAACCTTTCCAAATTTATGAACAAATGGCACTACTATATTATGTCACTACCAGAAGAAGTGAGAACCTCGCTAGCCAAAATGTTCGACATCACTCAGTGGTCTCACCATTAAAGTATAGTAAGCATTTTGTTTCCTCTTTTTCAAAGGACAGAATCCATTGTATATTTGATGGCTCATCACCCTCTATACAGTATCCCTCCCCGCCTCCTATAGAGTGTCACCCAGGTTCAGAGAGTCCACCCCCTCTCAGTCACTTTTCTCTCATCCTCACAGATACCAATCTTTGAAGTATCTGATCTGACAGAGATAGGCTAGTATAATGCGCATACTCTGTGATATAATTAAGAATTTCCTCAAGCGCAAATACACCTAGGTAGAGCTATATTTTTTCTTTGACCTTCCTTCCTTTTCTCCCCTTTTCCTCTATCCCTCTCTTCCGCTCTTTTCTTTACTATCTCTACTCCTTATCTCACCTTTTCTTTCTCTCTATCTATCCTTTCCTCTCTCATCTCTTCTAAATTGGCATACCCCTTACCATCTGGTTTTATGGAGTAACATTCTACGGCTATTATGTTTTACAAATGCCATCTACTATCTGGCACTCACTTCCTTCGAATTCAATACATCACCAGCTATTTCGCATAAACTGACGGCTATATTGCGACATGCCGGCTATTAATAGTGATAAGTGATTAGTTCGTAGCAATGTTATGTTTTACTCTTTGCTACATAATAATGTTAAACGGATTCCAGTTTGAGATGTCATGTCACAACTTTGTCGTTTGGATTTTTTTTCACTATAATATATATTGAATTGCTTCATCGTCATATACTGTCATCAAGATTCACTTTCAAACCAAGGATGACAAAACAAGAATAGCCTACAGTTTTACTATTTGAGTATCTCTTGCTCCATGTCTCATTGAATACAAATGTTGTAATATGGACGTATACCATTAATAAAAATTGTTATATAAAAAACAAAAATGCACTGCACAGATACCTAATACCCCTTTCACACCGCCTCAGGTGGGTCGCATCCGGAAACCTGACAAGGGAGCTCCCAGGGTGCGACCCACCGCAGATGATCACATGATTGCCAAGCGCCACCAGTACACACACAGTGAACGCGAAACGGGTCACATTGCTCCTGCTCAAACCGAGCTGGGTTGAACATGAGTTCAACCCTCACTACCAGGGTTGAAAAACCTGGTCGCTCTACCCGGTATTTTTCCCCTGGCACCTTTCAGACCGCACATAAACACAGGTTATGTGTAGAGATGAGCGGGTTCGGTTCTCAGAGAACCGAACCGTACCAAACTTCACGCTCTGAACCCGGTTCCGAGCCCGGCTCGGGTTTTCCCGCCTGACTCGGAAACCAGAACGAGGCAAAACGTCATCATCCCGCTGTCGGATTCTCGCAGGATTTGGATTCCATATAAGGAGCCACGTGTCGCGCCCATTTTCACTCCAGTCCCAAAGAGTGTATTGAGAGGACGTGTCCTCAGTGTATGTGTGGGCGGGAAAGTGGGGTGGCGAGTCTTGTGCTGTGTTGTGCTGCTCAGTCCAGTCCAGTGTAGTCAGTGTATTGTGCTGCATCAGTCCAGTCAGTCACAGTGTTGGGTGTCCTCTGCTGCTATATGCCCCCAGTGCTGCTGGTTGCTGTATAAGTCCCTTGCATTTTTGCTGTGTTGTCTTGCATCAGACCAGGGGTAGTGTCTCTCTTGTGCAGCATCAGTCCAGTGACCAGTCACAGTGGTGGTGTCCTCTGCTGCCATATATCCAGTGTAGCTGTATAAGTCCCTCTCAGTGGTGTTGTATTGTCCTGCATTAGACCAGGGGAAGTCTCTTGTGCATCATCAGTCCAGTGACCAGTCACAGTGGTGGTGTTCTCTGCTGCCATATATCCAGTGTATAAGTCCATTTCAGTGGTGCTGTGTTGTCCTGCTTTAGACCAGGGGAAGTCTCTTGTGCATCAGTCCAGTGACCAGACACAGTGGTGGTGTCCTCTGCTGCCATATGTCCAGTGTAGCTGTATAAGTCCCTTACAGTGTTGTTGTTTTTTGTGCTGCATCAGACCAGTGGTAGTGTCCTGGCCATCAGTCATTCCAGTGACGAGGCAGTCACAGTGGTATATGCTGCTGCTATATGTCCACTGCTGCCATATAATAATAATAATAATAACAACAAGTCCCTTATAGTGCTGTTGTGTTGTGCTGTATCAGACCAGTGGTAGTGTCCTGGCCATCAGTCATTCCAGTGACGAGGCAGTTACAGTGGTATACGCTGCTGCTATACAGTATTTCCATTGCTGCCATATAATAATAATATAAAAAACAACAAGTCCCTTACAGTGTTGTTGTGTTGTGCTGCATCAGACCAGTGGTAGTGTCCTGGCCATCAGTCATTCCAGTGACGAGACAGTCACAGTGGTATACGCTACTGCTATATGTCCACTGCTGCCATATAATAATAATAACAACAACAACAAGTCCCTTACAGTGTTGTTGTGTTGTGCTGCATCAGACCAGTGGTAGTGTCCTGGCCATCAGTCATTCCAGTGACGAGGCAGTCACAGTGGTATATGCTGCTGCAATTTGTCCACTGCTTATGTATAATAATAATAATAATAATAATACAACAACAACAACAACAACAACAAGTCCCTCACAGTGTTGCTGTGTTGTGCTGCATCAGACCAGTGGTAGTGTCCTGGCCATCAGTCATTCCAGTGACCAGGCAGTCACAGTGGTATACCCTGCTTCTATACAGTATGTCCACTGCTGATGTATAATAATAATAATAACAACAACAACAACAACAAGTCCCTCACAGTGTTGCTGTGTTGTGCTGCATCAGACCAGTGGTAGTGTCCTGGCCATCAGCCATCAGTCATTCCTGTCACAACTGATGGATTTAGCTGACAGGAGGAAGCCTCAGTTGTAGGGGCTGAGAGGAACTTAAACCGGGGAGGTTTAATCAGACCCCTGGACATGTAAGTGTTAAAAGGAAACCCGAAGGTGTGACCATGACAACCAGGTAAAAGTAAATTAAAAGTTTATTGACAAACTCCGTGTAACAACAGACAGCAAATAATAAAAATGGCAATGATAAATAATATGATTCCTGGAGCACTCTGACCATGAAATGATTTCACAGGACACTGGTAGGTTAAGAACAGTTGTTAAAGTCCTTAGATGGAATAACCTTACCAGGCCTGGCTGTAGTAGTGAAGATATCCAAGGAACATGCCAGTAGTTGGAACAGATGAAGCTGGTAACTTGAATCAGCTGTTGTAATTGCTGGATAGAACCAGCCAGGTGGTAAGACACGGAGTGGATGCGGAATGGAATCAGCCAGATGATAAAGTCACTGAATGAATGCTGGGTGGAACCAGCCAGGTGATGAAACACGGAGTGAATATAATAAGATGCTAGGGAGCGTGGAAACAGAGGAGTTGAAGGATGATTATCGGTGGTAGTGGATACTGCTGGAAGTAGATGAAATAGCTGGAAGCTGGAAACTGGATCAGCCACGGAGGACTGCAGAGTCAGGCTGCACCGCAGGATGGTAGGCAGGTGCGGGTCTCTTTAGTGGATGCTGGAGACAGGAGCTGGAACCTGGAAACACAACCACAGGAGAGAAACTGGAACAAGGTATGACAAACAAAGCACTGACCATTTGCTAGCCCAGGCACAGGATACTTATACCTGCAGCAATGCAGGTATTGGCTGGGCAATTATGCAGATTTCCAGGCAGTGGATTGGAGGAACTGAAGCATGTGATTGTATCCAACATGGCTGCGCCCATGTTAGAACTTGGAGGGAAAACTGGTTTGGGAATCCATGTGGAAACATAACTGTAATGGCGGCACCGGCCGCAGAGGACAGGAGACGCCAGACTGACAATGCATGCTGAGACTCGTGGATGACAGCGGAGGCCGTGGCAGGCTTGGAACACCACACTGACAACCTGCACTTATAACACAGGAGTGGCGGCGGAGGCCGCGGAGGACGGGAGATGCCATGCAGGATTCAAACATGGCGCCGCTGTGACAGCATCTCAGCGTGAAAGGAGGGATATGCAGCATGTGGACACAGATGAGATCCGGCCCTGGAACGCTGAGCCAGCCTCAGGAGACATCTGAAAGGCAAGTAATGGCGTCCAGATACCCGGATCGTGACAGCACCCCCCCCTTTAGGAGTGGCCCCAGGACACTTCTTAGGTTTTAAAGGAAACTTAGAGTGGAAATTCCGGACCAATGCAGGAGCATGGACATCAGACGCATTGGTCCAAGAGCGTTCTTCAGGACCATAGCCCTTCCAGTCAATAAGATACTGCAACTGACCGTAACGGAAATGTGAGTCCAGAATCTTGGCCACCTCATACTCGACTCCCCGTTGAGTCTGAACTTTAGGAGCCGGAGGAAGTGCAGAATGAAACCGATTCAGGATCAGCGGTTTCAACAGGGAAACATGGAATGTCCTGGGTATTTTCAAGAAGGGAGGTAACTGGAGTCTGTAAGTAACAGGATTGATGACTTGTTCAATTTTAAAAGGGGCGATATAACGAGGAGCAAATTTCATGCTGGGAACTCTCAACCTCAAATTCTTCGTTGACAACCATACTCGATCACCCACCTTGAGAGCAGGAACCGCTCTACGCTTCCTAACGGCAAATTTCTTGTACCTAAATGAGGCTTTAAGCAGGGCTGCGCGGACATTCTTCCAGTTGTTTGAAAACTGACGCAAGGTGACATCCACTGCTGGAACAGAAGTTGCTGGAAGCGGTTGGAATTCTGGAACCTTAGGGTGAAATCCATAGTTGATGAAGAATGGTGTTGAGGAGGATGAGGAATGGTATTGATTGTTGTGGCTAAACTCGGCCCAAGGAAGGAGTTGAACCCAGTCATCTTGGGAGGAAGACACATAAATGCGGAGGAAGGCCTCCAAGTCCTGATACACCCTCTCGGTTTGACCATTGGTCTGAGGATGGTAAGCTGTAGAAAACTTTAACTTGATTTGGAGGGCTTGACACAAACTTCGCCAAAATTTGGCTACAAATTGTACTCCACGATCGGAGATGATCTCTTCAGGAAGACCGTGAAGTCGGAAGATCTCTTGGATAAACACTTGGGCCAACTTGGAAGCTGACGGGAGACCGGTGAGGGGTATGAAATGTGCCATCTTGGTGAACCGGTCAACTACCACCCAGATGGTATTATACTTATTGCATATAGGCAGATCTGTAACAAAGTCCATCGACAACTGGGTCCATGGTCGACTGGGAACAGATAATGGAACCAGTTGCCCCGCAGGAGACTGGCGGGGAACTTTGTGTTGGGCACACTTTGGGCAAGAGGCAATAAACTCCTTGACGTCCTTCTTCAGAGTTGGCCACCAGTAGGACCTAGAGATAAACTTGAGGGTTTTCTGAATGCCTGTATGTCCGGCAAAACGGGAAGCATGGGCCCAATGCATGAGCTTCTTCCTCAACACCGGCTTCACAAAACTTTTCCCTGGTGGGGGCATAGAGTCCATCCCTACCGTGGAGAATGCCAACGGATTAATAATAGGATGCTTGTCTGAATACTCTGACTCGTTTTCTTGCTCCCAAGAGCGGGAAAGGGCATCGGCCTTGCGATTCTGAGAGCCCGGACAGAACTGGAGCTTAAAGTCGAACCTGTAAAAGAAAAGTGCCCATCTGGCCTGACGAGGGTTAAGACATTGTGCGCCTTTCAGGTATAAAAGATTCTTGTGGTCGGTAAGTATCGTGATTGAATGAGAAGCTCCTTCCAACAGATATCTCCACTCCTCTAGAGCGAGCTTGATGGCTAGCAACTCCTGGTCGCCAATGGCATAGTTGCGCTCAGCTGGGGAGAACTTCTGGGAGAAGAAACTGCAAGGATGTAGATGGCCATCTTTAGCCCTCTGAGATAACACCGCTCCTACTCCAACGGAGGAGGCATCCACCTCTAAGATGAAAGGAGAGTCGGTGTCGGGCTGTTTCAGAACTGGTGCAGAGATGAAACGTTGTTTTAGAAGATGAAAAGCTTGCGTAGCGTCTTCAGACCACTTGGACGGGTTAGTACCCTTCTTGGTTAATGCAGTGATAGGCGCCACAATGGTGGAAAAGTCGCGTATGAACTTTTTGTAATAATTGGCGAACACTAAGAACCTCTGGACCCCTTTGAGGGTTAAGGGTATCGGCCAATTCTGGATTGCTTGCAGTTTCTCAGGATCCATCTCTAGTCCGGAACCGGACACAATGTAACCAAGAAACGGAATGGATTTAACTTCAAAGACACATTTCTCCAATTTGCAATAGAGATGATTGACACGGAGACGGGACAGAACCTCCTTTACCCAGAAACGATGTTCCTCTAGATTATTGGCAAAGATGAGGAAATCATCTAAATAAACCACGACATGGCGGTATAAGATGTCTCTGAAGATCTAATTCACGAAATGCTGGAAGACAGCTGGAGCATTGCTCAATCCGAAGGGCATGACGAGGTACTCATAATGTCCATCACGGGTGTTAAAGGCGGTCTTCCACTCGTCACCCTCACGGATCCGGATGAGATTGTAGGCACCCCTCAAATCCAACTTTGTAAAGATGGTTGCTCCGCTGACTCTATCAAAGAACTCTGTAATCAAAGGTAAAGGATACCGGTTCTTGACGGTAATGTTGTTCAGACCTCTGTAATCGATGCACGGTCGCAGACCACCGTCTTTCTTCTTAACGAAGAAGAAGCCTGCGCCAGTTGGAGAAGAAGAAGGTCGGATAAAACCTTTCGCCAGGTTCTCTTTGATGTACTCCTCCATGGAGTGCGTCTCAGGCAGAGACAACGGGAAAGTTCGGCCTCGTGGTGGAACCTTCCCTGGAATGAGATCAATTGGGCAGTCCCATTCTCTATGAGGAGGAAGGATATCAGCAGAAGCTTTACTGAACATGTCCGTGTAGTCTTGATATGGAGGAGGTGGAACATCAGATGACCTGGGGAAAGAAGAACAAACAGGAAGCACTTTAAACAAACAAGTCTTTGCATAGGAGGGACCCCATGCTAGTATTTGCGTAGTCGTCCAGTCAATCGACGGATTGTGGAGACGGAGCCATGGAAGGCCCAAAACCACTGGATGTGTGGCTCCTGGAATCACTAGGAAGGAAATAAATTCTGCATGAAGAACTCCCACTCTCAGACGAACTGGTAGACTCCTTAGAGAAATAACTGCGTCAAAAATCTTGCTGCCATCTACTGCAGTTAAGGAGATGGACGAAGGAAGTCTCTCGGTGGGTAGGGACCACTGTTTAACATAAGCTTTGTTTATGAAATTCCCAGCTGCTCCGGAATCAAGGAGGGCAATGGCGTTCCTGTAACGTTGAGCAATTTGGAGCGAGACTGGGAGATTACAATCATGAGGAGATGGAGAGGAGATCATTGCTCCTAGCCGGCCCTCTCCTTGGCGAGCTAGGATTTGGAGTTTCCCGGACGTTTGGGACAGGCATTGATAATGTGAGACGGAGCTGCACAATAGAGACAGAGAGACTCAGAGAGACGTCTTCGGCGCTCAGCGGGAGATAGACGGGAACGGACAATTTGCATGGGCTCATCCTTGGATGGAGACGGTTGACGAAGAGGAGGAGCAGAAGATTTTGGAGCAGACGATCTTCCTCGCTCGGTTGCTCTCTCTCTGAAACGTAGATCAACCTTCGTGCAAAGAGAAATTAGCTCATCCAACTTAGAGGGCAAGTCTCTGGTAGCTAACTCATCCTTGATGCGTTCTGATAAGCCATGCCAGAATGCAGCATACAGGGCCTCGTCGTTCCATGCCAGTTCAGATGCCAGGATTTTGAACTGTATGAGATACTGTCCCACAGTACGTGTTCCCTGGCGTAAATTGAGAATCTCAGATGAAGCAGAGGTTACACGGCCAGGCTCGACGAAGATGCGCCTGAATGTTGCCACAAAGTCCGTATAGGAGGACAGCAGGGGATCAGACTTCTCCCATAAAGGTGATGCCCAGTCAAGGGCTGAGCCGCTGAGAAGGGAAATGATATAGGCAATTTTAGTACGGTCACTGGGGAAATTGCCAGGCTGAAGCTCAAAGTGGATTTCGCATTGGTTAAGAAATCCCCTGCAGAACCTTGGAGATCCGTCAAATTTTGCTGGCGTTGGGAGATGAAGACGTGGAATGGAAATGGGTAAGGTGGGTGGGGTTACAGCTGGTGTCACTGTTGTGGACACACCGGACGTGCCAGGTCCACGGAGGGTCGTTTGAATCCCGTCCAGCAGCGTAGAGAGATCCTGGAGACAGCGGATGATGTGGCCTTGTGCAGCCTCCTGATGTTCAAGTCGGGCTGCCAGTTCTTGCATCGGCCTGGCCACTTGATCCTGGTCTCCGGCTGGATTCATATGGTCAGTGCTTACTGTCACAACTGAGGGTTTTAGCTGACAGGAGGAAGCCTCAGTTGTAGGGGCTGAGAGGAACTTAAACCGGGGAGGTTTAATCAGACCCCTGGACATGTAAGTGTTAAAAGGAAACCCGAAGGTGTGACCATGACAACCAGGTAAAAGTAAATTAAAAGTTTATTGACAAACTCTGTGTAACAACAGACAGCAAATAATAAAAATGGCAATGATAAATAATATGATTCCTGGAGCACTCTGACCATGAAATGGTTTCACAGGACACTGGTAGATTAAGAACAGTTGTTAAAGTCCTTAGATGGAATAACCTTACCAGGCCTGGCTGTAGTAGTGAAGATATCCTAGGAACATGCCAGTAGATGGAACAGATGAAGCTGGTAACTTGAATCAGCTGTTGTAATTGCTGGATAGAACCAGCCAGGTGGTAAGACACGGAGTGGATGCGGAATGGAATCAGCCAGATGATAAAGTCACTGAATGAATGCTGGGTGGAACCAGCCAGGTGATGAAACACGGAGTGAATATAATAAGATGCTAGGGAGCGTGGAAACAGAGGAGTTGAAGGATGATTACCGGTGGTAGTGGATACTGCTGGAAGCAGATGAAATAGCTGGAAGCTGGAAACTGGATCAGCCACGGAGGACTGCAGAGTCAGGCTGCACCGCAGGATGGTAGGCAGGTGCGGGTCTCTTTAGTGGATGCTGGAGACAGGAGCTGGAACCTGGAAACTCAACCACAGGAGAGAGACTGGAACAAGGTATGACAAACAAAGCACTGACCATTTGCTAGCCCAGGCACAGGATACTTATACCTGCAGCAATGCAGGTATTGGCTGGGCAATTATGCAGATTTCCAGGCAGTGGATTGGAGGAACTGAAGCATGTGATTGGATCCAACATGGCTGCGCCCATGTTAGAACTTGGAGGGAAAACTGGTTTGGGAATCCATGTGGAAACATAACTGTAATAGCGGCACCGGCCGCAGAGGACAGGAGACGCCAGACTGACAATGCATGCTGAGACTCGTGGATGACAGCGGAGGCCGCGGCAGGCATGGAACACCACACTGACAACCTGCACTTATAACACAGGAGCGGCGGCGGAGGCCGCGGAGGACGGGAGACGCCATGCAGGATTCAAACATGGCGCCGCTGTGACAGCATCTCAGCGTGACAGGAGGGATATGCAGCATGTGGACACAGATGAGATCCGGCCCTGGAACGCTGAGCCAGCCTCAGGAGACATCTGAAAGGCAAGTAATGGCGTCCAGATACCCGGATCGTGACAATTCCTGTGCCGCATATTGTGTTATATAATTAAAGAAAAATAATGGAGAACATACATTTTGAGGATAAAATAGGGAAAGAACAAGAACCACTTCCTCCTAGTGCTGAAGTGGCTGCCACTAGCCATGACATAGACGATGAAATGCCATCAACGTCGTCTGCTAAGTCCGATGCCCATTATGATAGTAGAGGGCATGTAAAATCCAAAATGCCAAAGTTCAGTAAAAAGACCCAAAAAAAGAAATGTAAATGGTCTGAGGAGAAACGTAAACTTGACAATATGTCATTTACGACATGGAGTGGCAAGGAATGGCTGAGGCCCTGGCCTATGTTCATGACTAGTGGTTCAGTTTCACATGATGATCGAAGCCCTCATAACTGAGGCCTTGACACTTATGTTGATATTAGACGTGCGTTCGGTATCCGCCATCAGTGCAGTGGGATTTAGACAATTGATGGAGGTATTGTGTCCCCGGTACCAAATCCCATCTAGATTCCACTTCACTAGGCAGGCGATAGCGAGATTTTGCCATATAATTCCAGTGATTTGGACGTATAATTAGTAATTACAGTGATCTTGCCAATTAATTCCAGTGATTTGGTCATATAATTACAATTATCTTGCCAATTAATTCCAGTGATTTGGACATATAATTCCAGTGATTTGGACGTATAATTCCAGTTGGAATTGTTTGTGTCGCTTGGCTTAGTCATACAGCTACTTCATTGCACCTCTTCGACATCTTTGCATGAGGTGCTGTTTGGGGCCTAGTTTTTGAAAAGTGCCATCCTGTCTGACACTGCCGTATGAGTCCAGGGGTACTGTTGTATTAGTCCTGGGGTACTGCCATATAAGTCCACCAATAGCAGATTTTTTTTAAAGTGACTGGAGCATGCTGGAGATGCTGTCAGTGGACTGAACAATTGCGGCCCACTCTCGACATTCAGCCACTGCGTGACACTACTAGATGGGCCAGGTGGTTGTGTCGCTTAGCTTAGTCATACAGCAACCTCGGTGCACCTTTTTTTCTTCTTTGCATCATGTGCTGTTAGGGACCTTTTTTTGATATCTGCCCTCCTGTCTGCCACTGCAGTGCCACGCCTAGATGGGCCAATTGTTTGTGTCGCTTGGCTTAGTCATACCAGGGCCGAAACTAGGATTTTCGTCACCCGGGGCAAGGCAGTAATTTGGCGCGCCCCCTCCCCCCCCCCCCCCAAAAAAAAAAAAACAAAGCACAAAAAAAACAAAAAAAAAACCTATCAGACTAACATTATCAGATTATCAAAAATTTGGAAAAAAGGGGATACTACTGGACAATATTCCCCTATGTGCCTCAAATGCCCTATATGTGTTACATGCCCCACGAGCGTGTTCAACTACGTGCTCCTCTGTGTGTCCCCATACATTGTACTATATCATAACACTTCATCACTGCACTACATTCCTCTATCCACTGCACTACATAACTGTACTACAGGGGTGGCCAACCAGTCAGAGACAAAGAGCCAAAAAATCATGTTAGGTATGTAAAAGAGCCGGCATCGAGGCGAAGGCGTGCATATAAAAATTGGGTGTGGCCTTGTGCCTGCTAGGCCTTGCCCCTGGTATAAAATACATTTAAAAAACAAGATCCCCATAAAATAATTTTTTAAAGACGATCCAACATAAAATACATTGAAAAAGCCACTTCTATATAAAATAATTAAAATAAGACAGGTCCACATAAAATATATTGAAGATGCCAGATTTACATAATACCCTTCAGCCAGCATTCTCCTGTCACTTCAGCCAGCACCCTGCTGTGTCACTCCAGCCAGCTGCCCCATGTGTCACTCCTGCTAGCACCCTCCTATGTCACTCCAGCCAGCTCCCCCATGTGTCACTCCTGCTAGCACCCTCCTACGTCACTCCAGCCAGCTGCCCCATGTGTCACTCCTGCTAGCACCCTCCTATGTCACTCCAGCCAGCTCCCCATGTGTCAGTCCTGCTAGCACCCTGCTGTGTCACTCCAGCCAGCTCCCCCATGTGTCACTCCTGCTAGCACCCTCCTACGTCACTCCAGCCAGCTGCCCCATGTGTCACTCCTGCTAGCACCCTCCTATGTCACTCCATCCAGCTCCCCATGTGTCACTCCTGCTAGCACCCTGCTGTGTCACTCCAGCCAGCTGCCCCATGTGTCACTCCTGCTAGCACCCTCCTATGTCACTCCAGCCAGCTCCACCATGTGTCACTCCAAGCAGCTCCCCCTTCTGTCACTACAGCCCAATCTCATGTGTCACTACAGCCCCCCCAAACCAACTCGTGCCATTGCAGCAGCCACTTGTGTGTCTTCTGTATGTCTCACCTTTAGTATCTGGCACCCTCAGTTCTCAGTCCCTGTAGTGCTGCTGCTGCTGCCTTTCTGGCTAGAGTGCAGTGGTTTCCAGATCTGTTGTGGTCAAGTGACTTAGCGTGTCGGGAGCCACCTTTGAATAAAGAAAGAGCCGCATGCGGCTCAAGAGCCACAGGTTGGCCACAGCTGCTATACTACATCTCCTACACACTGAACTGCATCACTACAGTACATACCCCTATACACTGCACTACATACCCTATATGCTACACTACATCACTACAGTACATCCCCTTATATGCTACACTACATCAGTGCACTACATGCCCCTATAAACTGCAATACATTACTACACTACATAAACTATATGGTACACTACATCACTGTACTACACCCCCTATAAGCTACACCAAATCCCCACATCTAGGAGGCAAAGCAGAGGTTGATACTGCTAACTGGGAGCACAGTGCGCTTCTACAGCTTGTACAGTGCACTGCACGCTAGTCGCATCACTGCATGGCAAAGAAGAGCATTTAAGACAAAAGTTGACATAGGAGAGATCCCAGGTACTGGAGCTCACCCGCACAGCATCGGAGCCATCTGCGGGCAGACAGGAGGGTTAGCTACATTGCCCTGGGAGCTGTCTACTATCTCACTGGAGCAGCACAGCACTGCCGGTAAAAAAAACAAACTAAAAAATCCTGCTCCTCTGTAACTCCTTGGCACCCCCTCAAATCCTGCACCCGGGGCGCATGCACCCTTAGCCCCCCCCCCTAGTTACGGCCCTGGTCATACAACTACCTTATTGCAATTCTTTTTCTTCTTTGCATCATGTGCTGTTTGGGGCCTTTTTTTATATCTACCCTCCTGTCTGCCACTGCAGTGCCATGCCTAGATGGACCAATTGTTTGTGTTGCTTGGCTTAGTCACACAACTACCTCATTGCAATTCTTTTTCTTCTTTGCATGATGTGCTGTTTGGGGCCTTATTTTTATATCTGCCCTCCTGTCTGCCACTGCAGTGCCACGCCTAGATGGGCCAATTGTTTGTGTCGCTTGGCTTAGTCATACAACTACCTCATTGCAATTCTTTTTCTTCTTTGCATGATGTGCTGTTTGGGGGCTTTTTTATATCTGCCCTACTGTTGCCACTGCAGTGCCATGCCTAGATGAGCCAATTGTTTATGTCGCTTGGCTTAGTCATACAACTACCACATTGCAATTCTTTTTCTTCTTTGCATGATGTGCTGTTTGGTGCCTTTTTTTATATCTGCCTTCCTCTCTGCCACTGCAGTGCCACTCCTAGATGGGCCAATTGTTTGTGTCACTTGGCTTAGTCATACAACTACCCCATTGCAATTCTTTTTCTTCTTTGCATCATGTGCTGTTAGGTACCTTTTTTTGATATCCGCCCTCCTGTCTGCCACTGCAGTGCCACGCCTAGATGGGCTTGGCTTAGTCATACAACAACCTCATTGCAATTATTTTTCTTCTTTGCATGATGTGCTGCTTGGGGCCTTTTTTTAAAATCTGCCCTCCGGTCTGCCACTGCAGTGCCACGCCTAGATGGGCTTTTTTTTTTATATCTGCCCTCCTGTCTGCCACTGCAGTGCCACGCCTAGATGGGCCAATTGTTTGTGTTGCTTGGCTTAGTCATACAACTACCTCATTGCAATTCTTTTTCTTCTTTGCATGATGTGCTGTTTGGGGCCTTTTTTATATCTGCCCTCCTGTCTGACACTGCTTAGCTTAGTCATCCAGCAACCTCGGTGAAACCTTTTGGCCTAAAAACAATATTGTGAGGTGTGAGGTATTCAGAATAGACTGGAAATGAGTGGAAATGATTGTTATTGAGGTTAATAATACAGTAGGAGCAAAATTACCCCCAAATGCTGTGATTTTAGCTGTTTTTATGTTTTTTTTCCAAAAATCAACCAGATCCAAAACCAAAACACGAAAAGGGTGGTTTGGGCAAAACCAAGCCAAAACCTAAACAAGAAAGTGGAATTAGAACCAAACCAAAACACAAAGCACGAAAAGTGCCAGCCACACATCTCTAGTTATGTGAGCTCATGTGCCAGTAACCTATGTTCATTGCTGGCGGTCTGAAATTGGTATAAGTGGTCTTTGTACTATGCTGAAATAAGAGGTCTAAACCAAAAAATGCAGAATAAATCTCTGTACAGATGTGTCTTGCTACAGCTTTGCTGCATATAGCAAAGTGCTGTAGTGGGATCATGATGTGTATGCACCTTGGCATGCTGCATGCGTATGCATCACTGCCATAGAAGTCAATGGGATGTGGGTGCATGAATATTATGGCTCCCATTGAAGTCTATGCATATCGAGTGCATACGCCCCGCTATGTCAGTACCTGTGAGCTGCGATGGCCACAGTGTAAATAAACACATCTATACATCTAATTTTTCGGTATCTACTAAATCGATTTCTCTGCATTTTTGCTGATTGTGGTAAGTGAATGTGTAACACCCTGGTGGAAAGGAGTGACTGATACTGTCAATGCCAGGATATACTTTTTCTTCAATGCTGTTCTTCCTCCTTCCTTGTAATTTAGGTTCAGTTGGTATGGAAGTGACTATGGGTGTCAGAGGGACAACTCAACAACCAACAGGAAGAACCTTTAACCTTTTATTATTAGAGATGTGCACCGGAAATTTTTCGGGTTTTGTGTTTTGGTTTTGGGTTCGGTTCCGTGGCCGTGTTTTGGGTTCGAACGCGTTTTGGCAAAACCTCACCGAATTTTTTTTGTCGGATTCGGGTGTGTTTTGGATTCGGGTGTTTTTTTCAAAAAACCCTAAAAAACAACTTAAATCATAGAATTTGGGGGTCATTTTGATCCCAAAGTATTATTAACCTCAATAACCATAATTTCCACTCATTTTCAGTCTATTCTGAACACCTCACACCTCACAATATTATTTTTAGTCCTAAAATTTGCACCGAGGTTGCTGGATGACTAAGCTCAGCGACCCAAGTGGCCGACACAAACACCTGGCCCATCTAGGAGTGGCACTGCAGTGTCACGCAGGATGGCCCTTCCAAAAAACACTCCCCAAACAGCACATGACGCAAAGAAAAAAAGAGGCGCAATGAGGTAGCTGTGTGACTAAGCTCAGCGACCCAAGTGGCCGACACAAACACCTGGCCCATCTAGGAGTGGCACTGCAGTGTCACGCAGGATGGCCCTTCCAAAAAACACTCCCCAAACAGCACATGACGCAAAGAAAAAAAGAGGCGCAATGAGGTAGCTGTGTGAGTAAGCTAAGCGACCCTAGTGGCCGACACAAACACCAGGCCCATCTAGGAGTGGCACTGCAGTGTCAGGCCGGATGGCCCTTCCAAAAAATACTCCCCAAACAGCACATGACGCAAAGAAGAAAAAAAAGAGGCGCAATGAGGTAGCTGTGTGACTAAGATAAGTGACCCTAGTGGCCGGCACAAACACCTGGCCCATCTAGGAGTGGCACTGCAGTGTCACGCAGGATGGCCCTTCCAAAAAATACTCCCCAAACAGCACATGACGCAAAGAAGAAGAAAAAGAGGTGCAATGAGGTAGCTGTGTGACTAAGATAAGCGACCCTAGTGGCCGACACAAACACCTGGCCCATCTAGGAGTGGCACTGCAGTGTCACGCAGGATGGCCCTTCCAAAAAACACTCCCCAAACAGCACATGACGCAAAGAAAAATGAAAGAAAAAAGAGGTGCAAGATGGAATTGTCCTTGGGCCCTCCCACCCACCCTTATGTTGTATAAACAGGACATGCACACTTTAACCAACCCATCATTTCAGTGACAGGGTCTGCCACACGACTGTGACTGAAATGACGGGTTGGTTTGGACCCCCACCAAAAAAGAAGCAATTAATCTCTCCTTGCACAAACTGGCTCTACAGAGGCAAGATGTCCACCTCATCATCATCCTCAGATTCATCACCGTGTACATCCCCCTCCTCACAGATTATCAATTCGTCCCCACTGGAATCCACCATCACAGCTCCCTGTTTACTTTGTGGAGGCAATTGCTGCTGGTCAATGTTTCCACGGAGGAATTGATTATAATTCATTTTAATGAACATCATCTTCTCCACATTTTCTGGAAGTAACCTCGTACGCCGATTGCTGACAAGGTGAGCGGCGGCACTAAACACTCTTTCGGAGTACACACTTGTGGGAGGGCAACTTAGGTAGAATAAAGCCAGTTTGTGCAAGGGCCTCCAAATTGCCTCTTTTTCCTGCCAGTATACGTACGGACTGTCTGACGTGCCTACTTGGATGCGGTCACTCATATAATCCTCCACCATTCTTTCAATGGTGAGAGAATCATATGCAGTGACAGTAGACGACATGTCCGTAATCGTTGGCAGGTCCTTCAGTCCGGACCAGATGTCAGCATCAGCAGTCGCTCCAGACTGCCCTGCATCACCGCCAGCGGGTGGGCTCGGAATTCTGAGCCTTTTCCTCGCACCCCCAGTTGCGGGAGAATGTAAAGGAGGAGATGTTGACAGGTCGCGTTCCGCTTGACTTGACAATTTTCTCACCAGCAGTTCTTTGAACCCCTGCAGACTTGTGTCTGCCGGAAAGAGAGATACAACGTAGGTTTTAAATCTAGGATCGAGCACGGTGGCCAAAATGTAGTGCTCTGATATCAACAGATTGACCACCCGTGAATCCTGGTTAAGCGAATTAAGGGCTCCATCCACAAGTCCCACATGCCTAGCAGAATCGCTCAGTGTTAGCTCCTCCTTCAATGTCTCCAGCTTCTTCTGCAAAAGCCTGATGAGGGGAATGACCTGACTCAGGCTGGCAGTGTCTGAACTGACTTCACGTGTGGCAAGTTCAAAAGGTTGCAGAACCTTGCACAACGTTGAAATCATTCTCCACTGCGCTTGAGACAGGTGCATTCCACCTCCTATATCGTGGTCAGTTGTATAGGCTTGAATGGCATTTTGCTGCTCCTCCATCCTCTGAAGCATATAGAGGGTTGAATTCCACCTCGTTACCACTTCTTGCTTCAGATGATGGCAGGGTAGGTTCAGGCGTTTTTGGTGTTGCTCCAGTGTTCTGTACGTGGTGCCTGTACGCCGAAAGTGTCCCGCAATTCTTCTGGCCACCGACAGCATCTCTTGCACGCCCCTGTCGTTTTTTAAATAATTCTGCACCACCAAATTCAAGGTATGTGCAAAACATGGGACGTGCTGGAATTTGCCCAGATTTATGCACACACAATATTGCTGGCGTTGTCCGATGCCACAAATCCACAGGAGAGTCCAATTGGGGTAAGCCATTCTGCGATGATCTTCCTCAGTTGCCGTAAGAGGTTTTCAGCTGTGTGCGTATTCTGGAAAGCGGTGATACAAAGCGTAGCCTGCCTAGGAAAGAGTTGGCGTTTGCGAGATGCTGCTACTGGTGCCGCCGCTGCTGTTCTTGCGGCGGGAGTCAATACATCTACCCAGTGGGCTGTCACAGTCATATAGTCCTGAGTCTGCCCTGCTCCACTTGTCCACATGTTCGTGGTTAAGTGAACATTGGGTACAACTGCATTTTTTAGGACACTGGTGAGTCTTTTTCTGAGGTCTGTGTACATTTTCGGTATCGCCTGCCTAGAGAAATGGAACATAGATGATATTTGGTACCGGGGACACAGTACCTCAAACAAGTCTATAGTTGGCTCTGCAGTAATGATGGATACCGGAACCACGTTTCTCACCGCCCAGGATGCCAAGGCCTCAGTTATCCGCTTTGCAGCAGGATGACTGCTGTGATATTTCATCTTCCTCGCAAAGGACTGTTGGACAGTCAATTGCTTGGTGGAAGTAGTAAAAGTGGTCTTACGACTTCCCCTCTGGGATGACCATCGACTCCCAGCAGCAACAACAGCAGCGCCAGAAGCAGTAGGCGTTACACTCAAGGATGCATCGGAGGAATCCCAGGCAGGAGAGGACTCGTCAGAATTGCCAGTGACATGGCCTGCAGGACTATTGGCATTCCTGGGGAAGGAGGAAATTGACACTGAGGGAGTTGGTGGGGTGGTTTGCGTGAGCTTGGTTACAAGAGGAAGGGATTTACTGGTCAGTGGACTGCTTCCGCTGTCGCCCAAAGTTTTTGAACTTGTCACTGACTTATGATGAATGCGCTGCAGGTGACATATAAGGGAGGATGTTCCGAGGTGGTTAACGTCCTTACCCCTACTTATTACAGCTTGACAAAGGCAACACACGGCTTGACACCTGTTGTCTGCATTTCTGTTGAAATACTTCCACACCGAAGAGCTGATTTTTTTGGTATTTTCACCAGGCATGTCAATGGCCATATTCCTCCCACGGACAACAGGTGTCTCCCCGGGTGCCTGACTTAAACAAACCACCTCACCATCAGAATCCTCCTTGTCAATTTCCTCCCCAGCGCCAGCAACACCCATATCCTCCTCATCCTGGTGTACTTCAACACTGACATCTTCAATCTGACTATCAGGAACTGGACTGCGGGTGCTCCTTCCAGCACTTGCAGGGGGCGTGCAAATAATGGAAGGAGCATGCTCTTCACGTCCAGTGTTGGGAAGGTCAGGCATCGCAACCGACACAATTGGACTCTCCTCGTGGATTTGTGATTTCGAAGAACGCACAGTTCTTTGCTGTGCTTTTGCCAGCTTAAGTCTTTTCATTTTTCTAGCGAGAGGCTGAGTGCTTCCATCCTCATGTGAAGCTAAACCACTAGCCATGAACATAGGCCAGGGCCTCAGCCGTTCCTTGCCACTCCGTGTGGTAAATGGCATATTGGCAAGTTTACGCTTCTCCTCCGACGATTTTATTTTAGATTTTTGAGTCCTTTTTTTACTGATATTTTGTGTTTTGGATTTTACATGCTCTGTACTATGACATTGGGCATCGGCCTTGGCAGACGACGTTGATGGAATTTCATCGTCTCGGCCATGACTAGTGGCAGCAGCTTCAGCACGAGGTGGAAGTGGATCTTGATCTTTCCCTATTTTTGGAACCTCAACATTTTTGTTCTCCATATTTTAATAGGCACAACTAAAAGGCACCTCAGGTAAACAATGGAGATGGATGGATACTAGTATACTTATGGATGACGAGTGACTGACGACACAAAGGTAGCTACAGCCGTGGACTACCGTACTGCGTCTGCTAGTATAGAGATGATAATGATATAAAAAATATATATATATCACTACTGCAGGTATATATAATATAATGACGGACCTGCTGGACACTGTCAGCAGACTCCTAAACTACTAGTATGAAGAAGATAGAAAAAAAACCCCACCACAGGTAGGTATACAATTATGGACGAGCACTGACGACACAGAGGTAGCTACAGCCGTGGACTACCGTACTGCGTCTGCTAGTATAGAGATGATAATGATATAAAAAAATATATATATCACTACTGCAGGTATATATAATATAATGACGGACCTGCTGGACACTGTCAGCAGACACCTAAACTACTAGTATGAAGAAGATAGAAAAAAAAACCCACCACAGGTAGGTATACAATTATGGACGAGCACTGACGACACAGAGGTAGCTACAGCCGTGGACTACCGTACTGCATCTGCTAGTATAGTGATGATAATGATATAAAAAATATATATATATCACTACTGCAGGTATATATAATATAATGACGGACCTGCTGGACACTGTCAGCAGACTCCTAAACTACTAGTATGAAGAAGATAGAAAAAAAAACCCCACCACAGGTAGGTATACAATTATGGACGAGCACTGATGACACAGAGGTAGCTACAGCCGTGGACTACCGTACTGCGTCTGCTAGTATAGTGATGATAATGATATAAAAAAAATATATATATCACTACTGCAGGTATATATAATATAATGACGGACCTGCTGGACACTGTCAGCAGACTCCTAAACTACTAGTATGAAGAAGATAGAAAAAAAAACCCCACCACAGGTAGGTATACAATTATGGACGAGCACTGACGACACAGAGGTAGCTACAGCCGTGGACTACTGTACTGCGTCTGCTAGTATAGTGATGATAATGATATAAAAATTATATATATATCACTACTGCAGGTATATATAATATAATGACGGACCTGCTGGACACTGTCAGCAGACTCCTTAACTACTAGTATGAAGAAGATAGAAAAAAAAAACCACCACAGGTAGGTATACAATTATGGACGAGCACTGACGACACAGAGGTAGCTACAGCCGTGGACTACCGTACTGCGTCTGCTAGTATAGAGATGATAATGATATAAAAAATATATATATATCACTACTGCAGGAATATATAATATAATGACGGACCTGCTGGACACTGTCAGCAGACTCCTAAACTACTAGTATGAAGAAGATAGAAAAAAAAAACCCACCACAGGTAGGTATACAATTATGGACGAGCACTGACGACACAGAGGTAGCTACAGCCGTGGACTACCGTACTGCGTCTGCTAGTATAGAGATGATAATGATATAAAAAATATATATATATCACTACTGCAGGTATATATAATATAATGACGGACCTGCTGGACACTGTCAGCAGACTCCTAAACTACTAGTATGAAGAAGATAGAAAAAAACCCCCACCACAGGTAGGTATACAATTATGGACGAGCACTGACGACACAGAGGTAGCTACAGCCGTGGACTACCATACTGCGTCTGCTAGTATAGAGATGATAATGATATAAAAAATATATATATATCACTACTGCAGGTATATATAATATAATGACGGACCTGCTGGACACTGTCAGCAGACTCCTAAACTACTAGTATGAAGAAGATAGAAAAAAAAACCCCACCACAGGTAGGTATACAATTATGGACGAGCACTGACGACACAAAGGTAGCCACAGCCGTGGACTACCGTACTGCGTCTGCTAATATAGAGATGATAAAGATGATAGAGATGAACAAAAAATATATAACACTACTGCAGGTAAATATTTATATAATATAATGAATGACGGACCTGCTGGACACTGTCAGCAGAATGCGTTTATAGAATTAAAAAAAAAAACACCACAGGAGTGTTTAACTTTTTCAGGCAGACAATATACTGGTGGTCACTGGTCAGTCACACTGGCAGCAAAAGTGTGCACTGTACTCCTGCTATAACTGCACCCCAGTCTCCCCCACAATTCAGCTGTGTGAGCAGTGAGCACTCAGCACAGTCAGATATACATAGATGATATTATCATGCAGCACACTGAGGCTGAGCACAGATATGGTATGTGACTGTGTATCGTTTTTTTTTCAGGCAGAGAACGGATTATATTAAATAATAAATAAAACTTGTGGGGGTCACTAGTAACTATCAGCAAAACTCTGCACTCTGAGTACTCCTAATGCTCCCCAAAATTACTAAGTTAGTAGTAAATCAACTCAAGTGTCTCTATCTATTCTAACGGAGAGGACGCCAGCCACGTCCTCTCCCTATCAATCTCAATGCACGTGTGAAAATGGCGGCGACGCGCGGCTCCTTATATATAATCTGAGTCTCGCGATAGAATACGAGCCTCGCGAGAATCCGACAGCGGGATGATGACGTTCGGGCGCGCTCGGGTTAACCGAGCAAGGCGGGAAGATCCGAGTCTGCCTCGGACCCGTGTAAAAAGGCTGAAGTTCGGGGGGGTTCGGATTCCGAGGAACCGAACCCGCTCATCTCTATTTATTATCTGGATCAAGGAGGTTAAGGTGGGAAAAGGCAACTTTGAAATAATATGTTCAATAACACATTGGATAGACAATGAAATTGCCCTGGGACATTCAATAACATGATTGTTAACAAACCTCTTGCTTCAAGAACTGATGCACCTTTATCAGTACAATAGTTGCATAGACTAATACTTTCTATGTGCCTGCAATAGTTTATAGCATAATACTCTCATGTTAAGACAAATAACATGCTGGGGCTGGCCAGGATTTGTAGTTCTACATAACTGAAAAACATCTAATACTCACAAAGTTCCCTTAATGGAGTTATTGCATTGGTAGGAAATATAATTTTCATGTTAGACTCTCTTTTGTTTTTGGGGTACAAGTTGTACAGTATACTGTATTTGCACACTATTACTGTTTTGTAGTTATATGGTACTTTAATGCAGGCTGAGTCCTGTAATTCCACAAATTACAATAAGATTTTGACAGATAGCCCAGTCCCTCCATCAAACAAAATGTCTGCTCCTTGGTGTTGCATTCTCAAAATTGCTGTGGTTAACAAACAACAATCCCTTTAACTGTTTGCAGTCTTAATTGCAGTTCTAAAACATTAATACAGTATCTTCCTACTAGTGTGGTTGTTTCCCTTGTTATGTGCTGCAACACTTTAATCACTACTGCAGGTATTCCCAACCTCGGTCATCAAGGCACACTTATACCCCTTTCAGACAGAAACTGAAATTATCTGGTGAAGCAGTTCTATCCGGTAATTTCATGAAAACACAGGTCCTTTTTCTGTGTGAAAGGGTCAGCCTGGGTTGAAATTCCCGAGACTTTGACCCTTGAATTTACCAGGTTCTGAGACCGGGAATTTTGACCCGGGTTGACCCTTTCTCACAAACAAAATACCCGTGTTGATCCGCAAATTACCGGGTCAAAATTCTCAACCCGGTAATTTGCTTGTCTGTGTGAAAGGGGTTGTCAGACAGAGCCCGGCAACACAACCCGGCACTGAAATGCCGGGTAATTGCTGGGTTTTCTGTCTGAAAGTGGTATATCAGTGCAGACTTTAGTGATATCTATGCTTCAGCACAGACGGTTCAATCAAAATAACTGAGGTACTAATTAAGGCACCTGTGCTCAAGCATGGATATCACAAAAACCTGGACTGTTAGTTTGACTTGAGGACCTAGTTTGGGAAAGCCTGCACTACTGTACGTGCTTTTATGTCTTGATGCTGGCTTGGGCTTGTAGGGCCATGCTGTTGCACAGGCTCAAACATCTTATAGGATATAGGAAATACTGTAGATTTCAGGGACGTTCGGTGAGCTAAATGGCTCAGGAGGCACTGTCTAGCACCAGAGCCAGATTTACGCACAATATATGAGACAAATGGTGCATGTGGGCATTATACACAGGTGCAGAGGTATAAACTCCTGGAAATTTTCTGAGTTTTGATCAGAGATGTGCGGAAAAGATTGACAGGTGAGACACTGCCTCACCTGCCATAGACTTTTTACTCCAGAGTTTTGGCTATAAAAATGATTAGAATAATGCAATGAAGGTATTTCAAACATATTCTTAGTATTTTTCATATACTTTATACAGTAAAAACTCTGGCACAAACGTAAGTATAACAAGATAGGCTCTGCCTCACCTGCCTCACCCCACCGCACGTCACTGGTAGATTCACCCCCCGGTACCACTGTGCTGCAGCTTCTGCATCGTTCCCAATGGAAATCTTGTTAGTATGCTGCTCTGGAACTTCAACTAACCTCACCTGCAGCTGACAGAAACTGCTTTTCCTGACTATAGAAGTAGGTGAGCTCTGTCACTTTGGATGGTTATTAATAAAGTTTGTTTAAAAAAAAATATCTGCTACAGCTACACAGGATGGGGGCAGATTATCAATGTTACAAATGATAAATAGTGCTCCAGCCAATCAGCTGCTACCTGTCATTTTAAACACATTTGGCTGGAGCATCAATTATTATTCGTAAGGAGTGATAACAAGAATATCACTCATTGCTAATTCTGCCCAAGAGTGAGGTGAGCCAAGCTGTCTGCTGATACCGCCAACGGAGTAACTTATTATAACATTCACTCTTCTCAGCGGGGCTAACAATCGTTTGAGCTGCTTCCTGCTTCACAGCAATGACAGACAAAGCAGGAGCTGCTTATTCTCTGCAATAACTGTATTTTTGGTACATGGACCACTAAAGGCTCATACACACTTGATGATGCACACGTCGTTAACGACTTCTCTTGAACTTCCCTTGAACAGCTGAGCAAACGATATGAGCATACACACTACCAACGACCAAAGACCAAAGACCAAAGACCATTCATCGTTGAAGCATCCAAGCTGAACAGTTTATTAAACTAATCAGCTGGGAACAGGGCTGGTGAACAGTGGCTTGGTCGTTGGTCGTTCACACCATACACATTCAACGACGTCTCTGGTCGGTAACGACCATAGTGGAAATTAAGCATACATGCTCCACAGATAAGCGAGGGTCGTTAACGTCCCGTGGGGCCACGCATCGGTGGTCGTCGGATGCATACACACTTGATGATATAATGAGTGACGTCGTTGATGAGGGCTGAAATGAACGACGTCGCTCATTTTATCGTCAAGTGTGTATGGGCCTTAAGTCCTTAAAACTAGCCAGTCAGTAATTTTCTAGTGCAGAGAAATGGGGAGACCCTTCAAACAAACCATGGACATTCCAAGTGTATATTGAGCCCATTACAATTCTAAATGCATTAATATATATATATATATATATATATATATGTGTATATATATATATATATATATATATATATATATACATACAGTATATATGCAGCGATCACAGATGGCACTCCTAGACAAAAATCATGACATGCAGCAATTCTGTTGAATGTCAACGTTTTGGGGATTCTCACCCCTTTTTTAAAACTTTTGGGTAACTAGATACAGTGCAAATACAAACATAGATTAATACACTCACCAATAGTGCACATCGGGGTACCCACCATCCGGCCTACTGGAGCACTGATGACATCATCCCTGTGCTGCAGGTCCAGCCACTCAGACATCTCCTAGGGTGTGCAGCCCATCACCTAAGAAACCAAAATAAACAAACAAGAGGCAATGAATACCGGAGGTCAATAGCAGCAGGTTACGGCTATACAAAGAAGTCCAGTCTATGAAATCCACTAAGTAGAGAAAGAGATACTATAGTATAGTATACTATAGTATACTATAATGCTAGTCATTGCCTCTTGTTTGTTTATTTTGGTTTCTTAGGTGATGCGCATGCCCTAAGCTATGCCCCCAGGAGACGTCTGAGCTGCAGGACCTGCAGTATAGGGATGACATCAGCACTCCAGCGGGCCGGATGGCGGGGATCCTAATGTGCACTATTGGTGAGTGTATGTATTTATGTTTGAATTTGAACTGTGTCTAGTTACCCAACAGTCTTGATAAAGGGGTGAGAATCCCCGAAACATTGACTTTCAACAGAATTGCTGTCTATCATGATTTTTGTGCAGGAGTGCCATCTGTGATCGCTGCATATTTACTTTACTTTAATGTGGAGGGGCACCCGGACCAGTTGTTTACTCTTGAAAGAGAGTGGCAGTCATCTTTTCAGCTTTATATATTTATATATGTATATATACAGTGGGGCAAAAAAAAGTATTTGGACATCCACCGATTGTGCAAGTTGACCCACTTAAAAAGATGAGAGAGGTTTGTACTTTTCATCATAGGTACAATTCAACTGTGAGATACAAAATCTGAAAAAAAAAACTAAGAAAACATTTTGTATGATTTTTAAACAATTTATTTGTATATTCTTGCGGAAAATAAATATTTGGACAATCAAAAAGTTTAACTCAATACTTTGGAATATAACCTTGGTTGGCAATTACAGAGGTCAAACGTTTCCTCTAGTTCTTGACCAGGTTTGCACACAATGTAGCAGGTATTTTGGCCCACTCTTCCATGCAGATCTTCTCTAGATCTGTCATGTTTTGGGGCTGTCGGTGGGCAACACAGACTTTCAACTTCCTTCACAGATTTTCTATTGGGTTGAGGTCTGGAGACTGGCTAGGCCACTCCAGGACCTTGAAATGCTTCTTACAGAGCCACTCCTTTGTTGCCCGGGTGGTGTGTTTGGGGTCATTTACATACTGGAAGACCCAGCCACGTTCCATCTTCAATGCTCTTACTAAGGGAAGGAGGTTTTTGGCCAAAATCTCACGATACATGGCCCAATTCATCCTCTCCTTAATAAGGATCAGTCGTCCTGTCCCCTCTGCAGAAAAGCAGCCACAAAGCATGATGTTTCCACCCCCATGCTTCACAGTGGGTATGGTGTTCTTGGAATGCAATTCTTCATTCTTCTCCCTCTAAACATGGCGAGTGGAGTTTATACCAAAAAGTTAGATTTTGCTTTCATCTGACCACATTACATTCTCCCAATCCTCCTCTGGATTATCCAGATGGTCACTGGCAAACTTTAGATGGGCCTGGACATGTTCTTAAGCAGGAGAACCTTTCGGGCACTGCAAGATTTCAATCCATGATGACGTAGTGTGTTACTAATGGTAACCTTTGTGACTGTGGTCCCAGCTCTCTTGAGGTCATTGACCAGGTCCCCCCTATGTAGTTCTGGGCTGATTCCTCACCAATCTCAAGACCATTGATACCCAATGAGGTGAGATCTTGCATGGAGCCCCAGGTCGAGGGAGATTGTCAGTGATCTTGTATTTCTTCCATTTTTTTAATAATTGCGCCAACAGTTAATCTCTTCTCACCAATCTGCTTGCCTATTGTCGAGTAACTCATCCCAGCCTTGTGCAGCTCTACAATTTTGTCCCTGGTGTCCTTAGACAGCTCTCTGGTCTTGCCATGGTGGAGAGGTAGCAGTCTGTTTGAGTGTGTGGACAGGTGTCTATTATACAGATAACCAGTTCAAACAGGTGCCATTAATACAGGTAACGAGTGGAGAATAGAAGAGCTTCTTCAAGAAGAAGCAACAGGCCTGTGAGAGCCAGAAATATTGCTGCTTGGTAGGTGTCCAAATATTTATTTTCCACATGAATATACAAGTATATTGTTTAAAACTCATACAATGTGATTTCCTGTTTTTGTTTGAGAATCTGTCTCTCACAGTTGAAGTGTACCTAAGATGGAAATTACAGACCTCTCTCATCTTATTAAGTGGGTCAACTTGCACAATTGGTGGCTGTCCAAATACTTTTTTGCCCCACTGTATATAAATATATATATATATATATATATATATACATATATATTAAAATATAATATTAGTTAAAATAAAATTGTATTGACTGTATACAAGTTACAAGAAATGCTGACTGTTCTACATTTTTTCCCTTATATATTAGTTCTAACAATATATATTTATTCCAGTATGCTATCAACTGAAACCTAAAAACTAAGATTTTTTGATCGGAAAATAAAAAGTTATTTTGGTACTGTTATACCCAAAATATGGTCATGAAGATGAAATCCCTTCAGTCATAAAATTGTTGATATATAATTGGAGGAAAGTAAATTTATAGTCATAGGTCAATATTAAGCATTTAGAAATAAAATATGCTTTGTTCTACAGTAGTTTACACAGATAATTGTGTTCTGTTGTGATTCGAAAGCAGAGTCTAATGACACAGATGACCCCGGAGAACCCTGTACTTTTAAAAATGAATGTAAAATTTTTTATTCTCTTATCAGAACACATATGTGAAATTGAAAGTAATGAACTCCACTTAAAGTATCTTTGCCAACCAACCCTTGTCATCTTTATGCCTCTATTAATATTCTGATTTTAAATGTGTCCCTATTAATATTCTCAATTTAAATGTGAAACTTAAACATTTCCAAACTAAGTTTGCTAAAATTGAGAACACACTTTTTAAACCCCGTGAAGCTAATACATAATTCAAAAGGTGTCCCGCAATACACAATGCTGTCAAGAATCGAATGACAATACATATCGAATGACAATCTCATAATTAATTGGTAAAATATAATCTACTTAGAAGCAGAGAACATGAATTATATTTATAGACTACCTCGTTACTAATGTAAGCAATTTTCAGCAGATTGTGATTTCATATTTGAATTTATTTTTGAATCATATTTCTCTGTATTCAGAGCTAGCTGCAGCACATGATAACTTTAATAAAGGAATCTGAACTACAGTATATTTAACCCTTGATAACCAATTTGATAGTATGGTTTAAGTAATTTAGTCAGTTACTAAGACCCCATTGATTATTGTGATATTGCCATAATGGTTTCTTTTCCCCATCCAGAGTCTCCACCCTCACCATAATATCTCTATTACTGTTGACAATCATCTGCTCTGACAATCATCTCCTCTGTTCTGCTGCTTGGGCATCACTCTTGACTCCTCTCTCTCCTTTGCCTCCAACATTCAATCTCTGGTGCAATCCAGTTGGTTCCAGCTATGCAATATTGCTCGCATAAGGCCCTGCCTCTCCCAGTGTGCAAATAAACTTATTATCTATTCACTGATCATCTCACGGCTTGACTATTTCAACTTTATCATTACTGGCCTCCTACGCTTCCATTTTGCACCACTTCGATCTGTTCTCAACTCCGCATCTAGACTTACAGTATATAGACCTCCTGCCTCCCCACATCTGCTACTCTCAATCAACAGACCCTGCACTGGCTCACATTCACCTACAGAATCCTCCTCAAACTCCTCACACACACATACAAGGCCCTCTCCAACTCCATGCTCCCTACATTTCCAACCTTATCTCCCTACATACTCCCTACTGCCCTCTCCATTCGGCCAATGATCATTGTCTCTCCTCTACCATGGTCACTGCATCCCATGTGCAAGTCCAAGATTTTGTCCACATTGCCCCCCATCACTGGAACAAGCTCCCTCACTCTATTAGACTCTCCCCGACCTTGCAAAGCTTTAAATGGGCTCTGAAAACCTACCTGTTCATAAAAGCGTACCCTTCTGCATAACCTAGTCTTGAGGCCCTTCACCCAACCCCCTGCCTCGTGCCTTGGACCATCTCTGCCTCATTTTCAACCTGCCATCAGGGCACCTTCCGCTTGTTTGCATCTCATGTCACCTGTCTGTTTCCCCCCTTACCTTATATTGTAAGCTTCTAGGCACAGGGCCCTCTTCCCTCCTGTTCTCATAGGCCTCTTCTCTAGCACTTCAATTACAGCTCTCTTCTACTCAGTGACCTTCTATACCTGCATCTCCTCTTGCTCGGAACCATTCATCTCTTCAAATGGCTGCCTGCCACTAGTAGTATGCTGATAACTCCTTTGCTTTCTTACATCTCAGCTGTATTTTGTACTGAGAATCGAGGTGCTAATTGTTACCTGTGCTCTGCTTTAGTTTTTCAGTAACTGTAATGTTAAATTTTGTGTACCCTGTATTGTTCTAATGTGTGCCGTATGTATGGCGCTGCAAAACACTTCTGACTCGTTATTAATATAATGTAATAATAATAATAATAATAATAATGATAACAATAATAATAATAATAATAATAATAATAATAATAAAAAAAAAAATAATTTTTGTGCTTACTGTATATAAGATTTTCATTTATAGGGCCTGATTCAGAGGTGGACACAGAAGTATACAGCTTAGTCTGCTGGCTGTAGCCTTTCTGCAATTTTATGCAAATGCAAATGTAACAGTACCTCAAATCTCCTTGAATTCATCGGGGGGTTAAGCTTTCAGCTTTGTGGCTCAGACTCTATTAAACTCTCTTCCTCGCACAGATTGAGAAGCCTCCACTCTAAGATCCTTAAAAAATAGACTCAAGACTTAGCTATTTACTCAGGCATTTCACTTATATCTACTGTTAAGCTTGTTTTGTATTATGATCTGTAAAGGCAAAGGTAATGCAATTTGAGTCCTATTAGGAGAAAAGTGCTATATAAATAACATAAATAATAACATTATTATCATTATTATTATTATTATTATTATTATTATTATAAGCAAAGTTCTTCCTTGTGTACTGTACGTGTGTTTGTCTGAATGCGCAAGGATCGATGCACACACTTGCAGCATCAGTACACACAGTAATACCAATATTGATTGGTGCATCCTTAGAAGCGACCATAAGTCGCACCATCAAAACTTGCACCAGCATCAGTGAAGCATCTGTGTAAGCAACCTCCTTTACTGACACACCTGCAACACTGACGAAATATGCCCATAAGCCAGACCATCTCCATTCATGTATTTATTTATTTATTTTATCATGTATTAAGATACCTCCCTGTCACTCCTCAGGAACAGCCATTCAATTTTTTCAATTCACTTATCCTGCATGCTCCTGAAATTACAACTGCGTCTCTGTACAGATATAGGGGGTCATTCTGACCTGATCGCACACTGCAGTTTATCGCAGCACAGCGATCGGGTCAGAACTGCACATGCGCCGGCGCCGCAGTGCGCCAGTGCATGCCAGATGGCCGTAGACCCTTGTTGCCTAGCGATCGCCTCTGCATGATTGGCAGGCAGAGGTGGTTGCTGGGTGGAGGGGGCTTGACGGCGGTGTTAAGCTGCCATTTAGGGGGCATGGTCTGGCCAACGCAGGCATGGCCGGACCGTTGGGAGGGCGGGCCGTGGCGGCTGCGTGATGGGGAGCGACGAGTAGCTCCCGGCCAGCGCAGCTTTAGCTACTCCTAAAGTGCAAAAGCATTGCCTCTGTGCAATGCTTTTGCACTTCTGTGGGGGGGGGGGGGGGGGGGCTGCACTGACATACGGGGCAGGATAGCCCTGTGCTGGGCATCCCCCGCATGTCTATTGTCATGATCGTAGCTCTGCAAAATTTTGCAGGCCTACGATCAACTCGGAATGACCCCCATAATTGGGATGCATGACCGCTGCGACTTAGATGCACACAAAGTAAAAAAAAAATCACTCCGCTACTCTGACATCAGCATTATGTACACCTCTGAATCAGGCCCTTAATATATATTTTGCTAAATACTATTAATTTCCAATAAGAGTATTTTGTTATGGTCCTCCAAATCCCTCTATTAACTGTATATAGCATGGTTCCAGCACCTACCATTACCAATCAACCAAGCTGGGTGCTGTACTATAAGTTTATGTGCAGCAGCCCTGCTCCAGTCACACTGTAGAAGCCAGCACTGCAGGCATGCTAGTCTCCGGATGCAGCCCGCATCTCCCAGACCCCCAGAGTGACAAAAACAGAGGTCAGGATGCGTAGCCACACCCCCTCCCACACCTATTTTGCGGCCGCAGATGCACCAGGTGTACTCTAGCTGAGTAACGCCTCTGCTTTACCAGAGAATTTATAGGGTTGTCACCATTGTTTTTAAGATTACCACTTTTGCCTATGTGGTCAGCTTTCCTCTTATTTTTATCTCTCTCCAATCTGATTGTATACTTTTATATGTCTACAAATTACACACCCGGCACAGCTGTAAGCTACAGAGTGGCTGCCTTAGACTCCTCCCTTCTTGGGCTGGATGAACAATTTGTGGATCTATCTGCATTAATAAACTTCTGTACTATGGGGGTCATTCCGAGTTGATCGCTCGCTAGCTGCTTTTAGCAGCATTGCACACGCTAGTCCACCGCCCTCTGGGAGTGTATCTTAGCTTAGCAGAATTGCGAATGAAAGATTAGCAGAATTGCGATTAAATAATTCTTAGCAGTTTCTGAGTAGCTCGAGACTTACTCCTACACTGCGATCAGCTCAGCCCGTTTCGTTCCTGGTTTGACGTCACAAACACGCCCTGCGTTCAGCCAGCCACTCCCCCGTTTCTCCAGACACTCCCGCATTTTATCCTGGCATGCCTGCATTTTTCCGCACACTCCCAGAAAACAGTCAGTTTCCACCCAGAAACACCCACTTCCTGTCAATCACACTCCGATCACTTCAACGATGGAAATTCTTTGTTTGGACGTGAGTAAATCTACTAAGTTTTGTGCTAAAATACTTAGCGCATGCGCGCTGCGTACCATGCACATGCGCATTTTTGCCTTAATCGCTCCCTTGCGAAAATCGGCAATGAGCGAACAACTCGGAATGACACCCTATGTTTTTGAGTCCTGCATGTTAAAAACGCTTTATATAAATAAAATGTCTTCTTCGTCTTCTTCTAGAGATGTACATTATTATTATTATTATTATTATTATTATTTTTTCAGGCAAGTCACTATAATTTAGGTTATGAGACAAGTGATGACCAGAATGATTTTTAAAATATTTTTTTTACATTTTAATTCTCCATATTCACAAACCTTTATTTTTTTCTTATTTTGCTACCATATTTACAATGAGATTTGAATAAGTGGGCATCCCATATTAACGTTCTTATTAATATTTTTTTTCCCCACAGTGGTCTATTATTGGAACATATTATCTTCTTTTTGTGTATACATGATACTGGTAATTACAGTACAAATTATATTGGAGCTAATACCAGTAAGCTCTACACATACCTAGAGTATATTCTACCTTTAAATACTTTGAGTGAAAATGATACTGCAATTTTATAAAGGAGACATTCATTTTAATTTTTTTTTTTTTTGTTATATTTTCATAGAAGACAGAAATAGGATTTTTAAGTCCCTTTATCATACCAGTGGAAATCCAAGTAAATTACTGTTTTATCTAAAACCTTTCAAACTACATAAAAAGTTAATGAAGTTCTCCAGCCTCATTAGTGGTCACAACAGAACAAGTTTTATGCAGCACACAAAAAATATTGATCAAGCTGTTTTATATGTTGAGAAAGTTTCACTTACCATCTACGTTATTGTATAACATCACATATTAATTAAATTTCCTGCAGCTCACTGAGAGTACTAAACTATACAGTACATCTACTTTTCATGTTTTCTAGCTTAGTAGGCAGATGTATATTTTTTGGAATATGGAAATGAGTGTATCATAAATACAGTGTATATGGTTCATCAACAAGAATTCCTGAAACAAAATGTGTTGGAAATTCACATATGTTTCATATTACACATATCATTTTCATAAATATTTCCCCCAGATTTTTGTAAGTTCAAGGAAGCCTCCGGACACATATCAGATATAGCCTTTTTAGGTAGCAAAAAGTAAAATAAATAAAACATTACCCTATGTAATTGTATATTTTACTACTTCTATCACTTGATAATGTTTAAAAAGAAACAAATTCACATACCAATATGCATTCACCTAAACCACTCGCCAGTCAGAGACTGCTGGATTTTGCATAAATGACGAGTGATTGTGGTATATATTTATGAAAGAGGGAATACTTGCCCAAATCACCACTAGGGTTGATGTCTGTTATAACACTATTACTGCCAGCTGTAATTTTATTATCTGTAATATTTAGTGGCTTGTTTCAGAAAAGACTTTTGCTTTGGCATGAGGGAGCCTAATCTAAGATTCAAAAGAAATGTGAAAGTGTAACACCTGGGGGTTGACGGTTATGTCTTAGTGGTTGAAAGAGGTATCACATATGTTGGGTGGCTACGTGACTGACCTTTCCTCCAAAAATGTTCTTCCCCATACCTTGTTTTTAGTGCTATGCTCAGAAAAGTAGGATAGATTGATACAAAACAGGTGTGAGACAGCAATTCCAACAGGATGTATTTTTTATTGAGCTGCAATGAACTCTGGATTAAAGGGGATGATTACTTGTTTGGCAAAAATATGATAATCACAAGCATGACATAGCATCAAAGAAAATTGGTAAATCATAGTCATCAAAGAATATTGGTAAATTGCGGTTGACTTTAACTAATTACATGCAGAAAATTATTAATTCATTAGGACAATCATTCTAACCACAGATATATTCTTATTCCAATACGACACAATAACAAAGTGGTGATGAGAAGAGTGAGGAAAAATACAATTCATGTGTAGTCTATAAACTCATAACTTTCCCTAACAAGGATGTTTTAATCTTCACTGGCAAATATCGTTGGAGCTCTTTTGAAATCCTGAGGTGCCAGTTTTGCAATGGGGGAATGGCACATGTGAAAACAATGAATCCTGGATTAGCAAGAATGTCAATTTGGCTCAGTCTATTCAAAGAGGATGAAACTAGCAAAGGTTTGTAGTATCTTTTAACAAATACAGCATACTCAGTAAGGTAATAAAGTAATTCAATTTCACTTACATAAATTACTTAGTCTCTATCTCCTCAAGGTTCACTAAATATGTCTCTCAGCAGTTCTTGAACAGGGGGTGTTTGCCTTAGATATACTCAATCAGGGGCTGGTTTGTGAGATGTAGAGTTGTAGGGCTGTATTACACTGCTTGTTTTATTTACAATGCACAGCGTGTGACAAATGGACACGTGAGCTTGGCACTTTGTTTGACTGTTGCTCATAACAATAACAGTCTCTGTGTACTCAGAACTTCTGTGGTAGTTGTACTCACCAGCTGGACCTGTCTCAGCGTTTCTTTATTGCACAAGATGGTCACAGCATCAGTACCTTTCAGTAGGCCTGGCAGGGTCCGGTCCTCGGCTGCAATGTCTCACACTAGCTCACCCGGCTCTCTGCTTCCCGGTAGAACCCACTGCTTCTGCTCTGAAGCACAGCTCTCACCACTCAGTGTGACCATGCGGTTTGCATTCATTACTCAGCTCCTGCTCTGCTCCTCACTCAGTGTGTCCAGCTCCTCCAGTCACTTCAATAAGACTCCTCCTTCTTACCACAAGGCTCCTCTGCTACCAGATTGCCTTGTCTAATCTGCACTCACCATCTGGGACATGTGACTGGACCAGGATCAGTCTTTAAACCCTGCTGTACAAGCATTTTACCTTCTCCACTGCAAACACTGGCCCTCATTCTGAGTTGTTCGCTGACTAGCTGTTTTTAGCAGCAGTGCAAATGCTAAGCCGCCGCCCTCTGGGAGTGTATCTTAGCTTAGGAGAAGTGTGAACGAAAGGATCGCAGCGCTGCTACAAAAAAAGATTGTGCAGTTTCTGAGTAGCTCGAGACTTACTCCTAACTAGCGATCACTTCAGACTGTGTGGTTCCTGTTTTGACATCATGAACACGCCCTGCGTTCGGCCAGCCACGCCTGCATTTTTCCAGGCACACCCGCGTTTGTATCTGACACGCCTGCGTTTTTACACACACTCCCCGAAAATGGTCTGTTACCACCCAAAAACACCCACTTACTGTCAATTACTCTGCGGTCAGCAGTGCAACTGAAAAGCGTCGCTAGACCTTGTGTGAAACTGCAATGGCTTTTGTGAAAGTACGTCACGCGTGCGCAGTGCGCCCCATACGCATGCGCAGAAGTGCCTATTTTTAGCCTGATCGCTGTGCTGCGAACGAAAGCAGCTAGCGATCAACTCGGAATGAGGGCCATTGTACAGTAAATTAGCCTTAAAAGGGGCACACACGCTTTGTCATGTATTCAGCCTATCTAATACTGTATGAATGCTCATATGTTTATTTTATTCTGGAAAGCCACTTACTGTCCTAGGGGAACTGGCAGAGTAAGGCTGCTGGAACATCTGTTGTAACAGTTGATTTCTCCAGAAGTAAACATCTTTTAATACAATGATGAAAAAAAATATATATAAATCGCTCTTTGAGGGCCACTGACTCTGTGAGGATTAGCAGCAGATAAATGAGAGATAATAACCAGGTATTCATAGTAATTGGCCTATAAATGAAATGCAACATATTATTAATCTGTAACAAAATGCAAAAAGTTTTCAGTTAAAATTGACAAATTAGATGATAATAAGGATAAAGGGGAGCATGTTTTAGGACCAAAGCAGCATCTATTTGCTTTGATTGCATCTAGACATCTAGATTTTCCACATAAAGCACATGCAGAGGTTTTTACTCCAATGCTGTGCTTGCTCTTTCTCTGCTAAGGTGTCACAGATTCCACCACACCCAATCTAAGAACTGATGGATGGCATTTCAAAGAGGTAGGCAGTTGATAGAACTAGGATGAACTATGGGGTCATTCCGAGTTGATCGCTAGCTGCCGTGGTTCGCAGCGCAGTGATCAGGCTAAAAAACAGCTTTTCTGTGCATGCGTATGCACCGCAATGCGCACGCGTGTCACACGGGTACAAAGCCCGTTTTTGTTTTGCACAGGTTCTAGCTAAGTTTTCAGTCGCACTGACGGCCGCAGGAAGATTGACAGGAAGGGGGCGTTTCTGGGTGTCAACTGACCGTTTTCAGGGAGTGTTTGCAAAAACGCAGGCGTGTCTGAAAAAATGCAGGCGTGGCTGGGCATTCGCTGGACGGGTGTATGACGTCAAATTCGGACACGAAAAGGCTGAAGTGATCAGAAGCGCTGAGTAGGTTCAAAGTTACTCTGAAACTGCACAAACTGTTTTTGCAGAGCTTGGCTGCACATGCGTTCATACTTCTGCTAAGCTAAAATACACTCCCCAGTGGGCGGCGGCATAGCGTTTGCACGGCTGCTAAAACTAGCTAGCGAGCAATCAACTCGGAATGACCCCCTAAATTCTAAAAGGAGCCAAAGTTCAAGGAAGCTCCAGATGCTAGCACAATTGATCTATCTAGATAAGCTTGTTTTATTATTGGTGATGTATACAGAGATGCATCTTTTTATATTACATTTCATATTTTTTAAAAGCAACACTATATTATTGTGGCATCTCTTGATTTTTATATGTCTTACCAACAAGGTATATTGATATCAATATTAATTTCTCTCCAGCTTGGGCCAGTAATGTAGATTAAACACTAATTTATATGGATTTTTTTATCACCTTTATAATTTTTCACTGCTTTTATGAAATTACTGCAATATTTGTGCATCATTTTCTCCTGCTGCTATATTTTACATACTCGTGTAAACAGTTGGGCTCTTCTGGGACAGCTGGCTACTGAACTTTGTTTACACCAGAGGAGTGATTTTATTGATTTAAAAATGTATGAAATGATTTGTACTAATGATGGATTGCAAGTAGACTGAGGTGAAGTAAACCTCAAGGCTGCGGGCAGACTTTAGTGTAGGTCATGTGTACATGATAACCTCTTAGGTGATAGTGGGTGTGGGATGTACCAACCTCTTGCGGTACATCCCACTATGCATCGCGCTGACACTATTTGCATACGTACTAACATATGCAATTAGTACCACAAAGGGCAGCTCTCCCGATAAGAACTGTCCTCTGCGATGGCCGCCAGTCCCTGTACTTTTGGATTTATGACCCAGGAGTCTATCTGCACATGCACAGTGGCCTTAAAAGTTGCTGAGTGCTGCAAGTGAATAGATCCATGGGTGGATCACTAAGCGTGCTGGAAATAAATTAGGTATGTTCTTTTTTTCAACATCTTGAAGTAAGTACAATGCTGTCGGGGATAGAGGAAAACTATAAAATAAGAAAGCAGAAAGCGGGATTTCCTATAATTGGAAAAAAACAGTCCATATGTGTTATTATGAACTTGATCTGTTATCTAAGATTAATAGAAGAAATGAACCTGTAACCAGTGTCAAGCTTGTATATCAGCATTTATCAGAATCAGAATCAGCTTTATTGGCTAGGTGTACTTACGTACACTAGGAATTTTTTGCGGTACAGTGCATCGCCAAGCAGTAACATGAAGGGGGAATGCATAGCATAAGAAGGATGGAAAACATAACATACATTACAAACATTACACGAATGAATTCATACTGCACATTACAACTGTATCATAGACTCGACATATTACACATATTATACATGTTAGACTTTTTATATATTGTTTAGCTGGTGGACAGCTTGTGGGAAGAAGCTTTAAATGGATCTGGTTGACTTTGCGGGAATGGACCTGTAGCATCTGCCTGATGGAAGCGGTTAAAACTGTTTGTGACCTGGGTGCTGTATGTCTGCCACAATTTTCTCAGCTCGCTTCCTGACCCTTGACTGGTATAATTCCTGAACGGGATGGAGGACAGTCCCAACAATCTTTTCAGCTATCCTCACTACCCTATGCAGCCTTTGTCACTCTCATTGGCAGCTCCATACCAGACTGTGATCAAGGAACATAGGATTGATTCTACGATCGTTGTGTAGACGATGAGCAGCAGCTTCTGCAGGATGTTGAATTTCTTGAGTTGCTTCAGAAAGAACATCCGCTGCTGGGCCTTCTTTATGACAGTGCTTATGTTGGGTCCTCGTTTGAGGTCTCTGGAAACTTTTGACCATAGGAATTTGAAGGGGTCGACGCACGACACCACACTGTAAGCTATTACAAGTGGTTGCATGGTATTGGGTTTCCTTCTGAAGTCCACCACCATCTCAACTGTTTTGAGGGGATTTTGGTCAAGGTTGTTTGTCACAACTGAGGGCCTGAGCTGACGGGAGGCAGCCTCAGTTGTAGGGGCTGAGATGTACCGGAACCTGGGAGGTTGTATCAGACCCCTGGACATGTAAGTAACATGAATAATAACTGCCCGAAGGCGTGACCACGACAACTTGGATAAAAGTCAATGATGTTTATTATGACAACTCCGCAACACAGCAGCAGTAAAAGAAAACGTAAAAGTCAGCAAAGAATAAATACAGTTCCTGGGTACTACAGGATGGCAGGAGCCACAGGGCACTGGTAGTGTGAGATAGTTCTTATGATCTTCTAGATGGAAAGTCCTTACCAGGCCCGACTGTAGCAATGGAGATAACCCAGGATTGTGCCAGCTGGTGTTCCAGGAAAAGCTGGGTTGCTGAAGATAAAACAGCTGCTGTGGATACTGGCTGGAACCAGACTGTTGTTAGCACGGAGTGGATACTGGCTGGAACCAGTTAAATAATAAATGAACTTGGGAGCGATGAAATATGAACTGAAATGTAGAACTTGAGAGCGGAGAAATAATAATACCGGTGGAGAGTGGTAAAGTGTAGAAAGGACACCGGCCCTTTAAGGAAGCTGTACTCTGCTGGAAGCTGAGCTGGAAGCAGGTAATGTTGTAGCTGGAAACAGATGAATCCACAATGGATTGGAGAGTCAGGCTACACCGCAGGTGGAATGCTGGTGCGGGTCTCTATGGTGGAAGTCTTGAGACAGGAGCTGGAACCTGGAAGACAATCACAGGAGAGAGACAAACAGGAACTAGGTTTGACAACCAAAGCACTGACGCCTTCCTTGCTCAGGCACAGTGTATTTATACCTGCAGCAAGGAAGGGATTGGCTAGGCAATTATGCAGATTATCAATACTGAGAACAGATTGGTGGAAATGATCAGCTGACAGAATCCAAGATGGCTGCGCCCATGCAGACACTTGGAGGGAAGTTTGGTTTGTAATCCATGTGGTAATGAAAACAGTAATGGCGGCGCCGGCCACCGGAGACAGGAGGCGCCAGGCTGACAGATGCACATCCAACCACGCGGACACAGCGGAGGCCGCGGCTGACGTAATCGCCACTCAGACACTCTGCATGCAGAAGTTCAGGGACGGCGGCGGAGGCCGCGGGAGACGCCATGCCAGGTGTAATATGGCGTTTACTGTGACAGCGTCCCAGAGTGACAGGAGAGGATACAGGAATGTACACATCAGGATAACAGATGGGATCCGGTCCTGGAGCGCTGAGCCAGCCTTAGGAGGCATCTGATGGGTAAGAAATGACGTCCAGATACCCGGATCGTGACAGCACCCCCCCCCCTTTAGGAGTGGCCCCAGGACACTTCTTTGGCTTTTGAGGAAACTTGGAATGGAATCTCCGGACCAAGGCAGGAGCATGGACATCAGAAGCATTGGTCCATGAACGTTCCTCAGGACCATAACCCTTCCAGTCAATAAGATATTGTAGTTGACCGTAACGGTGACGTGAGTCCAGGATCTTGGCCACTTCATACTCAACGCCTCGTTGAGTTTGGACTTTCGGAGTTGGAGGAAGTGAGGAATGAAACCGATTCAAGATCAGCGGTTTCAACAGGGAAACATGGAATGTCCTGGGTATTTTTAAGAAGGGAGGCAACTGGAGTCTGTAAGCAACAGGATTGATGACTTGTTCAATCTTGAAAGGACCGATATAGCGAGGTGCAAACTTCATACTGGGAACTCTTAACCTCAAATTCTTCGTGGATAACCATACCCGATCACCCACCTTGAGAGCAGGAACTGCTCGACGCTTCTTATCCGCAAACTTCTTGTACCTGAACGATGCCTTGAGCAGAGCTGATCGTACGCTCTTCCAGATATTGGCAAACTGATGCAAGGTGATATCCACTGCGGGAACAGAAGTTGCTGGAAGCGGTTGGAACTCAGGGACTTTAGGGTGGAATCCAAAGTTAGTGAAGAATGGTGTTGAAGCAGATGAAGAATGATACTGGTTGTTATGACAGAACTCGGCCCAGGGAAGTAATTGAACCCAGTCATCTTGAGAGGAGGACACATAGATGCGGAGGAAGGCCTCCAAGTCCTGATTCACCCTCTCGGTTTGACCATTGGTCTGAGGATGGTAAGCCGTGGAAAACTTTAGCTTGACTTGGAGGACTTGACATAAACTTCGCCAGAATTTGGCTGTGAATTGAACTCCTCGATCTGAGATAATTTCTTCAGGAAGACCGTGGAGTCGGAAGATCTCTTGTATGAATACTTGAGCCAACTTGGAAGCTGACGGAAGACCGGTGAGAGGAATGAAGTGTGCCATCTTGGTGAACCGGTCAACTACCACCCAGATGGTATTGAACTTGTTGCACATGGGTAAGTCTGTAATGAAATCCATCGACAAGTGGGTCCATGGTCGACGGGGAACGGATAGTGGAACCAGTTGCCCCGCAGGCGACTGGCGGGATACTTTATGTTGGGCACACTTTGGGCAAGATGCAATAAACTCCAAGACGTCCTTTTTCAGAGTTGGCCACCGATAGGACCTAGAGATAAACTCCAGGGTTTTTTGGATACCTGTATGTCCGGCAAAACGGGAAGCATGGGCCCAATGCATGAGCTTCTTCCTTAGCATCGGCTTCACAAAACTTTTCCCTGATGGGGGCGTAGAGTCCATCCCTACCGTGGAGAATGCCAACGGATTTATAATAGGATGCTTGTCTGAAGACTCTGACTCATTTTCTTGCTCCCATGAGCGGGAAAGGGCATCGGCCTTGCGATTCTGAGAGCCCGGACAGAACTGGAGTTTAAAGTCGAACCTGGAAAAGAAAAGTGCCCATCTGGCCTGACGAGGGTTGAGACATTGTGCGCCCTTCAGGTATAAAAGGTTCTTGTTGTCTGTAAGTATGGTGATTGAATGAGAAGCTCCCTCCAACAGATACCTCCACTCTTCTAGAGCGAGCTTGATGGCTAGCAACTCCTGGTCGCCAATGGCATAGTTGCGCTCAGCTGGGGAGAACTTCCGGGAGAAGAAACTGCAAGGGTGTAAATGGCCATCTTTAGCCCTCTGAGATAACACCGCTCCTACTCCAATGGAGGAGGCATCCACCTCTAAGATGAAAGGAGAGTCGATGTCAGGCTGTTTCAGAACAGGCGCAGAGATGAACCTTTGTTTTAAAAGATGAAAAGCTTGCATGGCTTCTTCAGACCATTTGGACGGGTTAGCACCCTTCTTAGTGAAAGCAGTAATAGGCGCCACAATGGTGGAAAAGTCTCGTATAAACTTTCGGTAATAGTTGGCGAACCCTAAGAACCTCTGGACCCCTTTGAGGGTTAAGGGTACCGGCCAATTTTGGATTGCTTGTAGTTTCTCAGGATCCATCTCTAGTCCGGAACCGGACACAATGTACCCTAGAAACGGAATGGACTTGACTTCAAAGACGCATTTTTCTAATTTGCAATAGAGATGATTGACACGGAGACGGGACAGAACCTCTTTAACCCAAAAACGATGTTCCTCTAAATCGTTGGAAAAAATGAGGATATTGTCTAGATAGACCACGACATGACGGTATAGAATGTCTCTGAAGATCTCATTGACAAAATGCTGGAAGACAGCTGGAGCATTGCTCAATCCGAAGGGCATGACGAGGTACTCATAATGTCCGTCACGGGTGTTAAAGGCGGTCTTCCACTCGTCACCCTCACGGATCCGGATGAGATTGTATGCACCTCTCAAGTCCAGCTTTGTAAAGATGGTAGCTCCGCTAACTCTGTCAAAGAGCTCAGTAATCAGGGGTAAAGGATAACGGTTCTTGATGGTAATGTCGTTCAAACCTCTGTAGTCGATGCACGGCCGCAGACCACCATCTTTATTTTTTACAAAAAAGAAGCCTGCGCCGGCTGGAGAAGAAGAAGGTCGAATGAACCCCTTTGCTAGGTTCTCTTTAATGTATTCCTCCATAGAATGCGTCTCAGGCAGAGACAACGGATAAGTTCGGCCTCGAGGTGGAACCTTCCCTGGAACGAGATCAATCGGGCAGTCCCATTCTCTATGAGGAGGAAGGATATCAGCAGAAGCTTTACTGAACACATCCGTGAAATCTTGATATGGAGGAGGTGGAACATCAGACGACCTGGGGGAGGAAGAACAGACAGGCAATACTTTAAACAAACATGTCTCAGCACAGGAGGAACCCCATGCCAGGATTTGCGTAGTCGTCCAATCAATTGTAGGATTGTGAAGACGGAGCCATGGAAGGCCAAGGACCACAGGATGTGTGGCTCTTGGAATCACTAAAAAAGAAATAAATTCAGAATGAAGAACTCCCACTCTCAGACGAACTGGTAGAGTCCTTAGGAAAATAACTGCATCAAAAATCTTGCTGCCATCCACGGCAGTTAAGGAGATGGACGAAGGAAGTCTCTCGGTGGGTAGGGACCACCGTTTAACATAGGCTTCAGTAATAAAGTTCCCAGCTGCTCCGGAATCAAGGAGGGCAATGACGTTCCGATAACGTTGAGCAATTTGGAGCGACACTGGGAGATTACAATCATGAGGAGATGGAGAGGAGATCATTACTCCTAGCCGGCCCTCTCCTGGGCGAGCTAGGGTTTGGAGTTTTCCCGGACATTCGGGACAGGCATTGATGGTGTGAGACGGAGCTGCACAGTAAAGACAAAGAGACTTGGAGAGACGTCTTCGGCGCTCAGCAGGAGTTAAACGGGAACGGCCAATTTGCATGGGCTCATCTTTAGTTGGTGACAGTTGGCGAGGAGGAGGAGCAGAAGATTTTGGAGCAGATGATCTTCCACGCTCAATTGCTCTCTCTCTGAAACGTAAATCAACTTTCGTGCAGAGTGAGATTAGCTCATCTAACTTAGAAGGTAAGTCTCTGGTAGCTAACTCATCTTTAATAAGCTCAGATAAGCCATGCCAGAATGCAGCATACAGGGCCTCGTCGTTCCATGCCAGTTCGGATGCCAGGATCTGGAACTGTATCAGATATTGTCCTACAGTACGTGACCCCTGGCGTAAACGGAGAATCTCGGATGAAGCTGAGGTTACCCGGCCTGGCTCGTCGAAGATGCGCCTGAATGTTGACACGAAGGCAGTGCAGGAAGATAGCAGGGTGTCGGACCTCTCCCATAACGGTGATGCCCAATCAAGGGCTGAGCCACTGAGAAGAGAAATAATGTAGGCAATTTTTGTACGGTCACTGGGAAAATTGCCAGGTTGTAGCTCAAACTGAATCTCACACTGGTTGAGAAATCCCCTGCAGAATCTTGGAGATCCGTCAAATTTTGCTGGCGTTGGAAGATGAAGACGTGGAGCAGAAATGGGTAAGGTGGGTGGGGTTATAGCTGGAGTCACTGTGGTTGACGCACCAGACGCGCCTGATCCACGGGGAGTTGTCTGAATCCCATCCAGCCGAGTAGAGAGATCCTGGAGACAGCGGATGATGTGGCCCTGTGCAGCCTCCTGATGTTCTAGTCGGGCTGCCAGTTCTTGCATCGGCCTGGCCGCTTGATCCTGGTCTCCGGCTGGATTCATTAGGTCAGTGCTTACTGTCACAACTGAGGGCCTGAGCTGACGGGAGGCAGCCTCAGTTGTAGGGGCTGAGATGTACCGGAACCTGGGAGGTTGTATCAGACCCCTGGACATGTAAGTAACATGAATAATAACTGCCCGAAGGCGTGACCACGACAACTTGGATAAAAGTCAATGATGTTTATTATGACAACTCCGCAACACAGCAGCAGTAAAAGAAAACGTAAAAGTCAGCAAAGAATAAATACAGTTCCTGGGTACTACAGGATGGCAGGAGCCACAGGGCACTGGTAGTGTTAGATAGTTCTTATGATCTTCTAGATGGAAAGTCCTTACCAGGCCCGACTGTAGCAATGGAGATAACCCAGGATTGTGCCAGCTGGTGTTCCAGGAAAAGCTGGGTTGCTGAAGATAAAACAGCTGCTGTGGATACTGGCTGGAACCAGACTGTTGTTAGCACGGAGTGGATACTGGCTGGAACCAGTTAAATAATAAATGAACTTGGGAGCGATGAAATATGAACTGAAATGTAGAACTTGAGAGCGGAGAAATAATAATACCGGTGGAGAGTGGTAAAGTGTAGAAAGGACACCGGTCCTTTAAGGAAGCTGTACTCTGCTGGAAGCAGGTAATGTTGTAGCTGGAAACAGATGAATCCACAATGGATTGGAGAGTCAGGCTACACCGCAGGTGGAATGCTGGTGCGGGTCTCTATGGTGGAAGTCTTGAGACCGGAGCTGGAACCTGGAAGACAATCACAGGAGAGAGACAAACAGGAACTAGGTTTGACAACCAAAGCACTGACGCCTTGCTTGCTCAGGCACAGTGTATTTATACCTGCAGCAAGGAAGGGATTGGCTAGGCAATTATGCAGATTATCAATACTGAGAACAGATTGGTGGAAATGATCAGCTGACAGAATCCAAGATGGCTGCGCCCATGCAGACACTTGGAGGGAAGTTTGGTTTGTAATCCATGTGGTAATGAAAACAGTAATGGTGGCGCCGGCCACCGGAGACAGGAGGCGCCAGGCTGACAGATGCACATCCAACCACGCGGACACAGCTGACGTAATCGCCACTCAGACACTCTGCATGCAGAAGTTCAGGGACGGCGGCGGAGGCCGCGGGAGACGCCATGCCAGGTGTAATATGGCGTTTACTGTGACAGCGTCCCAGAGTGACAGGAGAGGATACAGGAATGTACACATCAGGATAACAGATGGGATCCGGTCCTGGAGCGCTGAGCCAGCCTTAGGAGGCATCTGATGGGTAAGAAATGACGTCCAGATACCCGGATCGTGACATTGTTCCTGCAGCACCACTGCGTTAGCTGTTCCACTTCGCTTCTGTAAGCAGATTTGTCTTCATGCTTGATTAAGCCTATGACGGTGGTGTCATCTGTGAATTTTATAATATTTACTGATTGTTTAGCCGAGGTGCAGTCATTGGTATATAGAGAGAAGAATAGGGGGAGAGAAAACATCCTTGAGGGGCCCCAGTGATGATCATGCGCCCACTAGACGTGAATGACCTGTCTTTCACAACCTGTTTCCTTGCTGTCAGGAAGTAGACGATCCAGAAGCATGTGTATTCTGGGACCTATAAGGAGAGGAGTTTGGCTCACAGGATACTGGGGATGGTTGTGTTGAATGATGAACTGAAGTCGACAAATAGGACCCTCGCATAAGTGCCCAGTTGGCCTAGGTGCTGTAGGATGTAGTGCAGCCCCAAGGTAACTGCATCCTCGACACTCCTATTCCCTCATTATGTGAACATCAAGGGGTCTTGGTGGGTGTTAGTCGCTTCTCTCAGGTAGTTTAACACCAGCCGTTCAAACACTTTCATTGCCACAGATGTTAGTGCGATCGGCCTGTAGTCGTTTAGATCTTTTGCAGCTGTGCTCTTTGAAACCTGGACAATTGTTGAACATTTAAAGCAGGAGGGAAGCTTGCATGTCTCCAGTGCAGTGTTGAAGATCCTGGAGAAGATGGGGGCAAGCTGAACAGCACAGTTTTTTAGGGCAGATGGCGATACTCCATCCAGGCCTGTGGCTTTCTTAGATTTAAACCTTCTGAACATTCCTTCTACCTCCTTCTGATCCACCCACAGTGCCTGGGAGTGGAGACCAGGACAGGGGAGTGGGTGGTCAGATTAGCCCAGGACAGGGGCCTCCTTCTCAAATCTGCAGTAAAAGTTGTTCAGCTCATCTGCCAGTTCCTGGTGCATGACAGTGAGATTTTGGGTTTTCTTGTAGTTGATTATGGCTTGCATACCTCTCCAAACTGACGCTGGGTCGTTGGCTGAAAGGTTGTTATTCAGCTTGTTGGAGAATGGGTTTCTAGCCAGCCCGATTTCGCATTTCAGGGAGTTTGTACAGGGCCCTGTCCCCACTGATGTATGCCTCCTCCTTAGCCCGACAAAGCTTCCTGAGCTGGGAGTTGAACCAAGCTTGTTGTTATTGAAGGTGTGTACTGTTTTTGTTGGCACACACGTATCCTTGCAGAAGCTGATGTAGGATGTCACTACATTAGCCAGGTCATCTAGGTCGGTAGCAAAAGTTTCAAAACCCTCCAATCTGTTCAGTCAAAACAGGACTGAATCTTCAGCTTTGTTTCGCTTGTCCAGCATTTGACAGACCTGACCACGGGCTTTTCCATCCTCAGCTTCTGGATGTATGTGGGGAGCAGGTGGATTATGCAGTGGTCAGAGAGGCTTAAGACTGCATGGTGGATGAACCGGTAAGCTGTCTTGATGGAGGTATAGCAGTGGTCCAGGGATCGCCCCTCCCTGGTATGGCACTTAACTTTCTGCTTGTACTTAGGTAGCTCCTGGCTCAGGTTGGCGTTGTTGAAGTCTCCCAGTACTATAAGCATTGAGTCTGGATATTTGAGATCTGTATCTGTTATCCTGGTGGCCAGCTGTTGCAGGGTATCATATGCACTTGCTTGGGGGGGATATACACCCCCACAAGTACTGTTGAGGCAAATTCCCGGAGGGAGTAGAATGGGTTGCAGTTAATGATGAGCATCTCCAAATGCAGGCTGCTTGATTTACTTAGGATGGTAACGTTGGTGCACCACCCTTCGTTTATGTAGAAGCAGATGCCACTGCGTCTGTTTTTTCTGGTGAGGTCCATATTGCGATCGGCCCTGAAGAGGCTGTAGCCCAGCAGTGACAGTGTGGAGTTGACAATTAGGTCATCCAGCCACGTTTCAGTGAAGAATAGGATGGATGACCCATCAGTGCCCGACATTGCATCGCTCATGAGCAGGGTTAGCTCATCCATCTTGTTCACGAGGGATCAAGTGTTTGAGAGTAGGATTGCTGGAAGAGCAGATCGGTGGCATCTGCGTCACCACCTGACTAGGGCCCCAGCTCGGCAGCCCATCTTGCATGTTCTGCACCTCTTGTATGCTCCATTCCACCCTTCAGTCCACTGGGGGTCCCACTCGGGCTCCCTGTCCACTGTTCTGGCCACAGCTGCAGAGGCGTGTCCAGTTCATTCTGGGTGGGCCAGCATGCCACCCTGGTTTGTCACTGCTTCACTGCTGGGAGTTTGGTTGCGGGGCACCCACCGGTCATTGTCCCATGCTACGGGGGCCTTTTTTACTCCATTGTGCCTCGTGGTGGTGCTGCAGGGGGCAAGCTTTGCACTGCAGCTCCCAGGGGCCGCTGCCACATTGCAACTACAGGAGCTGGAGTTGTAAGATGGGCCATCGCTGTGCTAGTGGCCACTGCTAGTATTCACTGGGGCAGGGGCTTCCACACTGCCTTCACCAAGGGCTGTCCCATGGAAGCCACCGCCGGCAATTCCAGGAGCTGGGTCTCAAGGTCGCGGGCTTATGGGCACTCTTCCTTTTCTGTGCCTGGCATGCGTACCACTTCCTGAGGTGTTCACCGGGGCTCCAGGCTTGAGGGCATCGCCAACGACTCTCTAATGGGTGCGCCACAAAGGTCCACTATGTGGGTTCCGGGTGGCCAGCCGCACGTTTCACGATGGGGTGCCTCTTCTCCTTGGGCTGCTGCGAGGTCACTGCAAGGCCACCACCATACTTCTGGTCACTTCGACTTCACTGACCCCATACAGGATGGCAAGAGCAGCAAGAACCGCCAATCTGGCCAGTGGCTCCTGTGAGTTTGGCTGGGGGCGAGTCCTGAGAACCCCAGAATTTCCTCTCTGCTGTGTCTGAGAGTGGTGCTCATGGGGAGGAGATAAACTTATTAAAAAATGAACAAAAAAAAAACGGGAGAACAGCACCAAGGCAGCCATCCGCGGCGCCATCTTGAACTCATATATAAAGTTATGTGATCAAAAAATTATAATGGGTTCATGAACAGAGTTATTGATATAACCTATTGCTGCTCTTTAATCCAATGGGTATATTTGAAACAAATGATAAATAAAATAACTTTACTTTTCCTGTTTCTGATTCAGTCAATTATTCCAGGACAAAGCCGGCTTGTGGAAAGGTGTTAGATTCCAATTCCTGTAGTGTAGGTGTGAAAAATCTCAGTGTGAGAGGCCTTTGAAGTAGATTTCTTGTGGGGGTAGTGATAAAATGTGTCCTGTGGAATGGCAGGGGTCCTAGGATTTGAAATGAACAGTGACCCTTCAGCAATTCAGAGCCTGAATATACTGTATATTAATTGATTAATGCAAGTCAGAGTTATTTGTTGCTCAGAGAACAGAGGTAAATGATGTCCAAGTGAGGGGCTGGATGGTGCCAAAGATAGGTTGTAGTCCACAGTACCTTGTCTGGGATGTTCAATGCAGAGTACAGTAGATGCCAAACTGAAGAAGTTCTCAGTGGAGAGATGCAGAGGTTTCAATCCAGTGTCTATCTCAGTGCAGGAATGCAATCAGTTACTTTTGATGAAATGTCCACATAGAGCAATACATGTTAAAGGTAAGTACTTTGATATTTATGATTTATAGGTCAGTTGTGGTGAATTTAAGCTGTTTTATGGAGATGATCAGGAGCATGCAGAAGGTGATGCAGCCATTTTGGGTGACAGCAGATATAATCAAGGCAGGGTGAGCCTTGTATTGTTGAAAAGGGCTCCAGGCAAATTCTAAGAGCCACTTGAGGACTTTTTATTTATATATTTTTATAAAACTCTGGATTTTGGGCAATGCCTCTTTGATTGTGATCTTCCCACCCTCCCTTCCCATATTTAGTTGTTAATGTATGTTGTATGTGGTTGGCTTATTTGTGGTGGAAAAGTATGAAAGGTTATTCAACTTATGTGCAATTATTTAATTTTGTGTTCATTCAATGACTGTGCTACCCAAACAGGGGCAAGGACATGGTCCTTATTAGTGAGTAGTAAAGTTAGGATACCCTGTTTGTCTGGATTTTTTTTGTCTTGATTGGAACCTTGGCAGTAACTGCCTACATTGCTTGTTGTTCGTTGTGGTGCATTGATCTTGGCCGTCCCTTTTTTTCTACTGTTCAGTTCTTTCCCCATTATAGTTTCAGTTAATTACTTAATTAAATATATTACATTTTATGCCAAAATTATATGCCTCTGTGCCTTTATTTTAGATGTATAAGTTTATATATTTTGTGACCGAGAGTGTGGCAGAGCTTTCTGAAATGTATAAGCCTTGTAGACATTCCAGTAGAGTAGGTAAGTATTTACTGGCTTCCAATGTGTTAGCTATCTCATCATTTGTCTGTGCATGTTTTGCAGCTGTTCCAATATTCAGTTTCTTGTAACTTTTCTCCTCTTTCTGTTGACCCATGGCTTACTCTACTGTTTCATCAGAAACCTGATTTGTCTGTTTCCCATAATATCCATATTTTCCATATTTCTCATAATACCATTTCTTTACTATCACTGTGAACATGCATTTTCAGTAACTTATTTTTCCCTGCTTGTTACAATTCATGGATTCAAACACAGGTTTGGAACTGCTCACCACCATTGAGAACTATTTTGAATCTATAGGCTCTGGTAAAATTTCTTGTCTTCATCAAATATAAGGTTAATATATATAAAATAAGAAGTTTCCATTAAATTCACTGCAAGAAAACTAATTAAATTAAAACCAAACATTTCAAAATCCTTGATTTAACTTTGGCACTACATACTTTTTTAAGGTTTGTAACCTTGAATACACAAGGACATCAACTGTGTTTCAGTTTGATGAGTTAATCAAAATTAAATTACAAAGGAGAGATTGGGGACAGGAAGAAAACATAAATTAGTGAATTATGCTTGAGTTGGATGATTTGCAAAAGGCTGAATTAAATGACAGTGGCTTGCAGACAAAGTTGTCAAGTACTACAAAATATGACATATTTCTAGCCAACCCATTGGCAAAATTGGCAAAATACAATATATATTAGTCATGTATGTGACATGCAAAGTAGAAATAAAACAAAACAAAACCGTATAATATAGAAAAAGTGTACTAAAAGTTGACAGATTTTATTTTATACACTTTTTATATTTTCACTGAAATAACATTACAATAAAAGTTTCATTTTAAGTAGCACATTTTTTCTTAATACATTGAACTGTTTTGGAAATAAAATCCCAAATAGGGTTACACTGCTCATGCACCAGGCTCTCTGTATGCTCAGAAGAGGCCCTCACCGCAGGGAACTATACTTGTACTGCCTACAGTGGTAGTAATTCCATCAATTGCCTGTTTACATGGAATCACCATTCCGGTAACCAAATTCAGGTTACGATTAATATATTTCTTTAATTTCTTTCTTGTGATTGAAAGACATTTACAGTAGCAAAGAGTGAGTGTGGTTGCATCTGAAGAATCTGAGGATGAGGGCTTCAATTTACAATGCATAGAATGAAGATTGGCATACACAGGGGCAGATATATTAAGCCTGGATAAGTTCTAAAGCAGTGATATAGAAGTGATAAGTGGGAGGTGACAACACACCAGCCAATCAGCTCCTGTCATTTTTCAAACCCGTAATGATTGGCTGGTGTGTTATCACCTTCCACTTATCACTACTTTATCATTTCTTCGGGCTTAATACATCTGTACCCAGACTGCTATATTTTTTTTAATGCATTTATTATTTTTTTATTTATTTACAGTTCTATGCTTAGGCAGCTTGTGGCAATCTAGTTACTGTAGAACTACAAGTACATGATTGTGCTTGAAGATTACCAACCACTGTTATAGAACTAGTTCAAGTATGAATTTGAATTATTATTATAATTATTATTATTACTGCTGCTGCTACTACTAGTACTGCTGCTGCTGCTGCTGCTGCTACTACTACTACTACTACTACTACTACTACTACTACTACTACTACTACTAATAATAATAATAATAGTAATTCCATAGACAAAAAACCTTACGGTTTCACATGTCCCATTAAAGCTTCTTAGACATGATCTGGCATTTCAGAAACTTGTTGTAACACTTCCTCTGAAACTCCAAAAAGCAATGAAATTCCGATCATTAAGGCTGACGCCTTAATGGACGTGTTCCTTGCGCAATACAGATATGGTATGCCATCACAGCCTGTGGGTAAGTGCAGATTCAGCACTCTCACAGAGTGACATTGCTGTCACTCACACAATGGTGGAGCTGCTAATTCACAGATTTGTGTGCTCATTGGAATACACACATGCAGTCTATGCAACTGAAGGTCTGAGCAGTTTTGTGGTGCTCCCATCCCACACAGTGCCCACAACCATCCCATTCAGTCACCACAACAATCCCACCTTGTTACAACATCCTTGTTACTCCATATATCCATCTCATTTAGTATACACATTTAGCTCCCTCAAACATCTTGGTTAATTGCTAAAACTATAATACCCCATCTACAGTCTATGCATCTACACTTACTTCCCCTATACACCCCCATGCTACTCTGTCTTCCCCAATCCCTATTACTGTGTTCTCCCATCTAGTCTGTACTAACTTATCTGTACCATCTGTCTTTCCCCATCTGTGCCTTGTCTGTACCACCGTTTCCTTCTCTCTGTGCTGTTCAGTGTTTCCCTCTTCAACGTCACTCTGCCTCCTCCAATACATGGCACACTGTCTTCTCTCCCATCTGTACCAGTTTTTTACCCATCCGAGCCAGTGTTTTCAACCCATCTGCATCGTTTCCCCTATCCGTACCACTGTCTCCCTTCCCATACTTGCTGCTTAATCTACCCCCTATCCACACCACTCTTACCCTATTCATGTAGCTGACACCCTGAAGGTAAGTTTTGTGGGTCACAATTGGGTGGGTTGGATAGGGCAACCTCCCTTCCCCCCAAGGATTAGGCTTAGCTGCCACCCCCCAAGGGAAGGTAAAAATACTTATCCCCTCTGATGTTGGGACTGTATTCCCCTCATCCATGCTGCTCTGCCTTCCTCATCCGTGCCGTTTCTTTCCATCTGTACTACTCTTTTGCCCTCATCCACACGGCACTGTCCACCCATCCACACAGCTCTGTCTCCCCACCATCTGTGCCATTGTCTTTCCCCCATCTGTTGTACTCTGTCTTACCCCCCATCTGTGGGGGTAATTCAGAGTTGATCGTAGATGTGCTATACTACGATCATTTACTCTGACATGCGGGGGGATGCACAGGGCTAGTCCGCTCCTATTGTCAGGCCCTCACCCCCCCCCCCCCCCCACAGGTATAAAAGCATTGCACGGCAGCAATGCTTTTGTACCTGACAAGTAGCTCCCTGGCAGCACAGCTCCTGCACTCTTGGCAGGGGGATAACCGCAGCAGCCCGCCCCCCCAATGGTCCGGAAACGCCTCCATTGTGCAGACCTTGCCCCGCCAACGGCATTCTAACGCCGTTGGCACCCCCCCTCCTTTCCCGCAATCAGGCTGGGTGATTGCAGCCAGTGAGATGCTGATAGCATCTCACTGGGCTCCCGGGGTATGCACGCGCAGTGCGGCCATTGCGCATACGCACCCCACAAACTAATTCAGACTGCGATCGCTGCTGCTGCAGTCTGCATTACCCCGTGTTTCTTTGTCCCCCCATCAGTGCTGCTTAGTGTTCCCTCTATCCACACACTTCTGTTCCCCCATCCACACTGCTCTGTCTCCTCCCTCCAATCAACAACACTTTTACCTCATCTGAGCAGCTTTGTCTTCCACTCAAACCTTCAGTTGCATAGACTGCATGTGTGTATTCCAATGAGCACACAAATCTGTGAATTAGCAGCTCCACCAATGTGTGATTGACAGCAATGTCACTCTGTGAGAGTGCTGAATCTGCACTTACCCACAGGCTGTTATGACATACCATATCTGTATTGCGCAAGGAACATGTTCATTAAGGTGTCAGCCTTAATGATCGGAATTTCATTGCTTTTTGAAGTTTGAGTGGAAGAGTTACAACAGGTTTCTGAAATGCCAGATCATGTGTAAGAAGCCTTAATGGGACATGTGAAACCGTAAGGTTTTTTGTCTATGGAATTTCATAGCTTTTTTCAATTTATTATTTTAATTCAGAAATGTAATATTTCACTGTAAGAACAAACATTTGGGGCCAAATGCAATGGAGTGCGATTTTTCTGGTGTCTAATAAATTGCATCAAATGGCACGTTTGTAAAGTGTGATTTTTTGCTAAAAATCGCAAATGGAATATGGGGGTCATTCCGAGTTGTACGCTCGCAAGCGGATTTTAGTAGATTTGCTCATGCTAAGCCGCCGCCTACTGGGAGTGAATCTTAGCATCTTAAAATTGCGAACAATGTATTCGCAATATTGCGATTACACACCTCATAGCAGTTTCTGAGTAGCTCCAGACTTACTCGGCATCTGCGAACATTTCAGTGCTTGTCGTTCCTGGTTTGACGTCACAAACACACCCAGCGTTCGCCCAGACACTCCCCCGTTTCTCCGGCCACTCCTGCGTTTTTTCCGGAAACTGTAGCGTTTTTTCCCACACGCCCATAAAACGGCCTGTTTCCGCCCAGTAACACCCATTTCCTGTCAATCACATTACGATCGCCAGAACGATGAAAAAGCCGTGAGTAAAATTCCTAACTGCATAGTAAATTTACTTGGCGCAGTCGCAGTGCGGACATTGCGCATGCGCTTTAAGCAGAAAATCGATGCGATGCGAAGATTTTTACCGAGCGAACAACTCGGAATGACCCCCATGGTGTAATTTTTGGGGTAAAAACGTGAGTCGCATGCAATGTTTTGCGATTTTTTATTAAAGGAAACATGCGGTTTTTGTAATAAAAACATTCATTTTTCAAGACATGTTTTCATTACTTTATGCACTTAGCCTTTAACATGCATAGGGGGTCATACTGAGTTGATCGCTCGCTAGCAGATTTTCGCTGCCATGCAAATGCCAAGCCGCCGCCCTCTGGGAGTGTATATTAGCTATGCAGAAGTACGAACGTTTTCATCGCAGAACGGCTACAAAAATCTGCATATGCAGAAGTGCTGTTTTTTAGCCTCATCGCTGCGCAGCGAACAAATGCAACTAGAGATTAACTCGGAATGAGCTTCTTTAGTTTTATTATTTTCTTAGAGTTATTTTAGGCACAGAGAGGCTGCTGGCAACAGCCTCCCTGCTTCGTGGGACTAAGGGAGGGGGGGGAGTAGTGTACGCCCTGAGGGGTCTGATCCACTATCTCCGCTGACAGGATATTAGCTCCTGGGGTGTTGATCGCTAGCTGCCCCAGGCGACCGCTCACTCCTGCAGCATGCCGCCACCCCATTACAGAGCCAGAAGATTTTGGTGGTAAGTCAGGTGTCCCTCGCGTGTGCATGTGTGTGTGTCAGGTGTCGTGCCTGTATGTGTGTGTCAGGTGCTGCGTTTGTATGCGTTAGGTGTTGCGCCTTTATATGTGTGGGTGGCAGGTGCTGCACATGTATGTGTGGGTGGGTGTCGGGTGCTGCATGCCTGTGTGTGTCGGGTGCTGCATGCCTGTGTGTGTCAGGGGGTGCTGCATGCCTGTGTGTGTCAGGTGGTGCTGCATGCCTGTGTGTGTCAGGTGGTGCTGCATACCTGTGTGTGTGTGTCAGGTGGTGTTGCATGCCTGTGTGTGTGTGTCAGGTGCTGCATGCCTGGGTGTGTAGGGTGCTGCATGCCTGGGTGTGTGTGTGTGTGTGTGTGTGTCGGGTGCTGCAAGTCTGTGTGTGGGGTGCTGCATACCTGGGTGTGTGTGTCGGGTGTTACATGCCTGTGTGTGTGTGTATGTGTCGGGTGCTGCATGCCTGAGTGTGTCCGGTGGTGCATGCCTGAGTGTGTTGGGTGCTGCATGCCTGGGTGGGTGTATGTGTGTGTGTCGGGTGCTGCC